>NW_026652277.1:18588230-18613752 GCF_009828535.3 Hylobates moloch
TCCCAGGTTCACGCCATTCTCCTGCCTCAGCCTCCCAAGTAGCTGGAACTACAAGCGCCCGCCCCCACGCCCGGCTAATTTTTTTTTTTTTTGTATTTTTTAGTAGAGACGGGATTTCACTGTGTTAGCCATGATGGTCTCGATCTCCTGACTTCGTGATCCTCCTGCCTTGGCCTCCCTAAGTGCTGGGATTACAGGTGTGAGCCACTGCGCCTGGCCAGCCTGATGTTCCTTTCTACAGCGCTGAGATAGGCATCTTCAGGGCTAGGCAAGTTGTAACCAGCAGATGGAAAGCCCTCTGCTATACCACTTTCACTGTCTTTCCCTACCTGTACCCACCTCCACCCCTTGCCTCACATAGACACACAACTCCTGCAAACTCCATCCACCAACAACTCTCCTTCAAGCTGGCTCACGAAATCCACCTTTTTAAAAATATGCTTTTAGAGACAGTGTCTGGCTTTGTCTCCCAGGCTGAAGTGCAGTGGCACCATCAGAGCTCACTGTAGCCTCAACCTCCTGGGCTCAAGTGAGCCTCCCACCTCAGCCTCCTGAGTAGCTGGGACTACAAGCATGCACTACCACACCCAGCTAAGGCTTTTTATTTTTTGTAGAGATGGGCTCACTATGTTCCCCAGGCTTGTCTTGAACTGCTGGCCTCAAGCCATCCTCCCAGCTTACCTTCCCAAAGCACTGGGATTACATATGTGAGCCACCACATTGGCCAGAAAAATCACTGGCCAAAATGACTTCTGATGTCATTTTCTAACAGTTCATGCATCTATGCAGCCATATATAACTTTCCATGATAGACATAGCTTAGGACTTTGCTTCTTAGACTGTAATGTACAAATAAATCACCCAGGGAATCTTGTTGAAATGCAGATTATTCATTTGACCTGAGGTGGGACCTAAGATGATTCACCTTAATAAACTGTCAGCTGATGCTGACGTTGCTGGGGGCATGAACCACACTATGAGTAGCAAGGCTGAGAATGCAACTGAGAATTTTGCTCTACCTGTAATTGGCCAGTATAGGAGTGACACTTGGGTTCTATAGTTCTGCAGCTGATTCCTTTATCTCTAATATTCACTCTTGATTTCCTCATGGTTACATGAGTAAGTGAGGAAACAGTAAGGCAGAATCAGAAAAATAACACCTTTTCAGTATTTTGTTTTACTGTGAACAAGGTCAAATACAAATTGTGCATGTCCAATATTTCTGATGAAAGATACTCAGGCTGCCCTAGATTTAACCTAAAATTTTGGAGGGTAAGTTATGGTTGCTGTAAGGAAAGCTTATAATAAATTAGTCTCCACTTATATGCTTAAGATTTTTATCATTCTTTTCTATTTCGGTGCCAACATTGCCTTACTTTGGAAGTAAGCCTGGATAATTTCTGCATAGTGATAACTTTAGCAGCTTATGGAAAGGTTAGGATGCAATCTGTAATTTATATGATTCTAATTATAATACAACAATAACAGTCATGCAGTACAAATTTTACAATTTATTATAAATGTAATGTACATTATAGAATGTAACCTTTGTAACAACCCTGTGAAACTAAATAATTTAGGACATGTCTAATAAAATTTTGCAAATGAGGAAACTGAGGCTCAGGGAGATTATTGAATTTGCCCAAAGTTTCAAGGCTAGTAATTGGCAAAGGCAAAATTTAAGGCCAGATTACTTAATCAAAATGAGTACTTTTCCACCTTTTACCACAATAACTTAGAGATTCTATTATTTTCTTATCATGTATTCAAACACTCCTCTGTTGTTTGATGGTTAAATTTTACACACACACAGCCATGGAAATAAACACATTTCATGAATTTATGATATTATGACTCCACTTCTACATTTTGCTGAACTTTTTTTTCTTTCCTCTCCCATCAAATCAAACTGACCATCTCCACACAGAGATACCATGTTAACAACATGATTTTCCTATTTTTTTCATGCTTATGTAATCACATAAAATATACATATATGGATATGAATAATAAGTAATATACAGTTTCCTGAATTTTGCTTTTCTCATTTAATGCAGTTGGAAATCTTTCCAAATTCAACGGTTTACTTCTTATTTATTCTTTTGATTGGCTATATAATATGTCATGGTCATGTATCCTATAAGTTGTCCAGTATTCTTTTGACAATGGGCATTCAGTGTGTTTGCAGTTTCAGTCATTATGAACAGTGTTACAATTAATATTCTTGTACATATGTCTGGTTGCTATTTTGAAGGAGTACACATTCAATATTCTTAATTTTAATAGTTGTTGATCGATCATTTTCCAAAAGTTTCTAACAAGCTACATTTCCATAGGAAGTATATATGAATATAATCTTATGTTGTCTTGTGCTCCACCTGTAGGAGATGATAATTTTTAATTTTTGCCTATGAGAATAACATATCACAGCAAATTTCATTTGCACTCTTATTGCTACTACAGTTGGACATCTTTTTCTAATGTATATATTTTTTGTCATTTGGGTAAGATCTGTGAATTGCCTTTTCATTTTTCTTTTCTTTTTTTTTTTCTTTCTTGAGATGGAGCCTCGCTCTGTTGCCCAGTGGCACGGGCACAGTCTCAGCTCACTGCAACCTCTGCCTCCTGGGTTCAAGCAATTCTTGTGTCTCAGCCTCCCAAGTAGCTGGGACTATAGGCAAGCACCACCACGCCTGGCTAATTTTTGTATTTTTAGTAGAGACAAGGTTCACGCCTGTAATCCCAGCACATTGGGAGGCCGAGGCCAGAGGATCACCTGAGATCAGGAGTTCGTGAATTGCCTTTTCATATCCTTGTGTAGTTTTCTACAGGGTAGTTTATCTCCACCTTGCCTGTTTTTAAAAGCTCATGGCATAATTCATATTATATGTTAATCTTTTTTGTTTGCATTGCAATATTATCAGTGTCTCTTGTTTATCTGTTACATTTTGGTACCTAATGTTATACAATTTTTTGAAACGTTTGTAACTCAAATAAGTTTCTTTTTATACCTACTGGATTTCTCTCCATGGTAAAGACGGTCCCTGGAGATTATAAACTGTGTGTGAATTTTTTTGTTTTATGTTTGACACTTAAGTGTTTTGTTCTTCTGAAATTTATTGATGTACATGGTGAAATAATGAGTCTGCTTTAATTTTATTCCAGTTGGAAAACCAGTTGTTTCAATACCATTTGTTGAACTTCACAGTTTTCCGCTGAATTAAAATTCCTCCTTTGTTAAACATTAACTTCTTAAATATACTAGATCTGTTCCTGGATTATGATTTATAGATCTTTGTCAAGAACTGTGAAGGATCTGAGATTTTATTCTACTTCTGAGTTAACAAGGTAGCCTGCCACAGATTTTGGATCCTGGAAAAAGATACAAGACTCCTGGGTCAGAGGCAAAGGACAGTATGCAACTCACAACAATAGCAGTAGGAATCATTCCATAATTTTCTAGATTCCCTGAGCCCTAATTCCTTCAGAGTCATGTGACAAGGGCCAAGTGACATTGCTTTCACTGCATTACTTAAATGTTGATATGTTGTGGAGTTTTTTTTTTTTTTTCACAAAGTTCAAGAAATTTTCTAATTTCCTTTGTGATTTCTTTGACTTGTGTTATTTAAATATGTATTATTTAATTTCCAAATATTTAGGGATTTCTCATATTTCTTTCCATTGATTGCTAATTTAGTTCCATTGTGGTCAGAGAATACATTTTGTTTTATTTAAATACTTCAAAGATTCTTGAAACGTATTATGGCCTACAATATTGTCTGCAGAATGTATCATATACCCATGAAAATGATGCATATTATATCTTTCATCTACTTCAAGTTAGTACTGACTTAATTCCAGCAAAAATAGCAATTTGGCATCAGTTTAATTCCATTTATGCAGCTCTTATGTACCTGAGTTATTGCCTGGTATTACTTGTATCCAGATTTTCATCTGGTGTTGTTTCAGCTTCAGGTACTTTCCTTAACATTTCTTGTAATGCATGTCTGCTGCTGACAAATTTAATTTTCGTATATCTAAAAGTGTTTTTATTTTTATAACTTTTTAAACTTTGTTTTATTATGATAAAAACACTTAACATTAAATTTACCATCTTAACCATTTTCAAGTATATAGTTTAGTAGTGTTAAGTATTTTTGTGCAACAGATCTCTAGAACTTTCTCAGCTTGCAACACTGAAACTCTATACCCATTAGATATAAATACTCTCTCTCTCTTTCCTCTAATCAGATTTCTACTTACTGTTTTTATGATTTTTGACCCTTTAGTTATTTCATCTGCATAGAGTAATACAGTATTTGTCCTTTTGTGACTAGCTTATTTCCCTTAGCATAATATCTTCAAAGTTCATCCATGTTGTAGCATGTGTGGATCCTGCCACAGATTTCCAGGATCCAAAATCTGTGGCAGGCTACCTTGTTAACTCAGAAGTAGAATAAAATCTCAGATCCTTCACAGTTCTTGACAAAGATCTATAAATCATAATCCAGGAACAGATCTAGTATATTTAAGTCTGCATGATATTCACACACACACACACACACACACACACACACACACACACACACACAGAGACACACAATGTTTTGTTTTTCCACTCATCTGTCAGTGAGTATCTAGGTTGTTTCCATGGCTTGGCTATTGTGATTAATGCTGCAAAGAACATGGTTGTACAAATACTTTGAGATCTTGCTTAGAAATCTTTTGGATGTATACTCAGAAGTGAGATTTCTGGATTATGTGCTAATTATAATTTTAAATTTTTGAAGAACCTCCATAGTGTTTTCCATAATAGCTGTACCATTTTACATTACAACCCACAGTGAGGAAGGGTTTCAACTTCTCTGCTTTCTCACTAATGCTTAATATTTTTTGTTCTTTTGATAGTGGCCATCCTGATGGGTGTAAGGTTTTGATTTGCATTTCCTTAATGATTAGTGATGTTGAACATCTTTTTATATGCTTATTAGCCATTTGTATATAGTCTTTGGAGGAGTGTCTAAAGCCTTTACCTATTTTTGTTGAGTTATTGCTGTAATTTTTCAAGGAATATTTGCAGGAGATTGGAATTCTGGGTTGAGATTTTTCTTTCAGTACTTTAACGATGTTGTTGTATTGTTTTCTGGCCCTTAATAAGTTTTTTGTTTTTGTTTTTTGGTTATTGTTGCTCCTCTTTTCCAAATGTAATACTCATTTTCCTCTGGCTGATTTTAAGATTTTCTCTCAACTCTTTTTTTTCAGCCATTTGGCTGTAATGTGCCTAGATATTTGTTCGTTTGTTTTATTATCCTGCTTGGCATTTGCTATTTTTTTTCCTTTCCATTTCAAGGTTGTAATTTTCACCAAAGTTATGATAATTTCAACTACTGTTTCTTTAAAATGTTTTTCTTCCTCTCTCTCCTCTTTTTTTAGGCTCTGGTTCCAACTGTTAGATGACTTAATATTGTTTCACATATCTATCATTGAAGCTGTGTTCTAATCATTTTTTCAATCTTTCTCTGTTTTTTAGATTGGAACATTTCTATTTATCTCTCTCTCTTCGTTTATTGTGCTTGTCTTGGAATCTCAATTCTGCTGTTAAGCCTATTAAGCAAAATTCGAATTTTAACATTGTAATTTTCAGTTCTAAAATTTCCATTTAGTTCACGATTATAGTTTCCAAATTTCTGTTAACATTTTCTGTCTGTTCATTCATTCAGTAATATTTTTATTTACACTTTTGAACATGTTTATAATAGGTGTTCTGAAATCTACACTATCACATCTGGGTAGTTGTGGGGTTGGTTTTATTGACTTTTTTCTCTTGATTATGAGAATTTTGTTTTTGTTTTGCTTTCTTTTTAAAATAATGTCTAGTAATTTTTGTTGTGTAATGTACATTTTAGTTGTTATATTGTAGACATTCTGAATTTTGTTATATTTCAATGAAAAATCTCGAAATTTGGCTTTTGTCCTACCCAACAATTAATTTAGCTAAACTGTAACTCCTAATTCTGTCACTCCTTTGGTGAACAAGCAATTGAAATTTCCCCTCAATTTCTTGGGCCTCCACTATTTCCTTCACTTGAACCTCTGGCGTATATATAGTTCAGGGATTAACCAAGGATTTGGGTAGAGTTTATAAACAGATTTAGCCCTTCTCCTTTATAGCTGTCTTCATTGGGGATTTTCTCTGTCAGACCTAAACTCCATCCTATGCATTCAGAATGCCCTCACCTATTCAGACTGGGACATACCCTCACAGAAGAAGCTGCAAAAACAAATTTTGCCCAGGGCATTAACTCTCTTTCAAGGGTGTTTTCCCCTAAGTTATATAAGCTTCACTCATTCTCCAGTGCCTTAAAAAGGTTGTTTTTATTCATATTTTGTCAAGAGTTTATAAGTATTGCCTATGGGAGATTTGACTACTCTACTATTATAGATAAACCACAGAGATATTGTGGATAGATTCCAGACCACCATAATAAGGTGGATATCATAATTAAGTGAGTTAAAATAATTTTTTGGTTTCCCAGTACCTACAAAAGTTATATTTACACTATATCATGGTCTATTAAGTGCACAATAACATTATGTCTCAAATATATAAATACCTTAATTAAAAAATACTTTATTGCTAAAAACTGCTAGTAATCATCGGAGTCTTCAGTGAATTGTACTCCTTTTGCTGATGGAGGGTCTTGCCTTGATGTCGATGGCTGCTGACTGATCAGGGTGATGGTTGCTGAAGATTGGAATGGCTCTGGAAATTTCTTAAGACAACATTGAGGTTCACCACATTGATTGATTCTTCACTTTGTGAAAGATTTATCTATAGCGTGTGATGTTGTCTCATAGCATTTTACCCACAGGAGAACGTCCTTTAAAATTGGAGTCAGTCTTCTCATACCATGCCATTGCTTTATCAACTAAGTTGATGTAATATTCTAAACCCTTTGTTGTCATTTCAATAATGTTCACAGCATCTTCACTAGGAGTAGATTCCATCTCAAGAAACTACTTTCTTTGCTTATTCGTAAGGGGCAACTACTCATTCGTTGAAGTTTTGTCATGAGATTGCAGCAGTTGAGTCATATTTTCAGGCTCTACTTCTTTTTTTTTTTTGAGACGGAGTCTCGCTCTATCGCCCAGGCTGGAGTGCAGTGGCGCAATCTCGGCTCACTGCAAGCTCCGCCTCCTGGGTTCACGCCATTCTCCTGCCTCAGCCTCTCCGAGTAGCTGGGACTACAGGCGCCTGCCACCACGCCCGGCTAATTTTTTGTATTTTTAGTAGAGACGGGGTTTCACCGTGGTCTCGATCTCCCGACCTCGTGATCTGCCCGCCTCGGCCTCCCAAAGTGCTGGGATTACAAGCGTGAGCCACCGCGCCCGGCCTCAGGCTCTACTTCTAATTTTAGTTCTCTTGTATTTCTACCACATCTGCAGTTGTTTCCTCCACTGAAGTCTTGAAGTCCTCAAAGTCATCCATGAGAGTTAGAATAAACTTTTTCCAAACTCTTGTTAATGTTGATATTTTTTACCTTCTTCCATGAATCATGAATGTTGTTAATGGCATCTAGGCTGGTGAATCCTTTGCATAAGGTTTTCAACTTCCTTTTCTCAGATTCATCAGAGGAATCACTTTTTATGGCAGCTATAGCCTTATGAAATAAATTTCTTAAATAATAATTGTTGAAAGTCAATTACTTTTTGATCCATGGGCTGCAGGATGGATGTTGTGTTAACAGCATAAAATCAAGATTAATCTCCATATATACATATATATCTCCATCAGAGTTATTGGATAACTAGGTGCATTGCCAATGAGCTTTCATATTTTGAAAGGAATCTCTGTTTTCTGAGCAGTAGGTCTCAACGGTGGGCTTTCCATTGTCAGTAGATCATGCTATAAACAGACGGGCTATCATCCAGGCTTTGTTATTCAATTGCTAGGGCAGAAGTAGATTTAGCAACATTCTTCAGGGCCTTAGGATTTTTGGAATGGTAAGTGAGCATTGTCTTCAACTTAAAGTCATCGGCTCCATTAACCCCTAACAGGAGAGTCAGACTGTCCTTTGAAGCTTTGAAGTCAGCCAGTGACTTCTCCTTCCTTGGTATGCAAGTCATAGATGACATCTTCTTCTAATAGAAGGCTGTATTCATCTCCATTGAAAATATGTTGTTTAGTATATCCATCTTCATCAATAATCTTAGCTAGATCTTCTTGATAACTTGCTGCAGTTTCTTCATGAGCACTTGGTGCTTCACCTTGCATTTCTATGTTACTGAGATGGCTTCTTTTATTCAACTATGAACCAACCTCTGCTAGCTTTGAACTTTTCTTCTGCAGCTTCCTCAACTTTCTCAGCCTTCATGTAATTGAATAGAGTTATGGCCTTGCTCTGGATTAGGCTCTGGATAAGGGAATGTTGTGGCTGGTTTGATCTATCTAGACCACTAAAACTTCCTCTATATCTGCAACAAGGCTGTTTCACTTTTTTATTATTTGTGTGTTTACTGGAGTAACACTTTTAATTTCCTTCAAGAGCCTTTCCTTTGCATTCACAACTTGGTTAACTGGCTCAAGAAGCCTAGCTTTCATCCAAGGTTGGCTTTTGATTTGCCTTCTTCACTAAGCTTAATAATTTCTAGATTTGATTTTAAAGTGAGAGAAGTGTGACTTTGCCTTTCATTTGAATGCTTAGCACCATAGGAGGGTTATGAACTGTCCAAGTTTCACTATTGTTGACCTCAGAAAAAAGGGAAGCCCGAGAAGAGGGACAGAGGCAGTGGAATGGCTGGTTGGTGAAACAGTCAGAACACACACAAGTTTTCAACTAAGCAAGGATCACTTGAGTTCAGGAGGTTGAGGCTGGAGGGACCCATGACCGCGCCGCTGCGCTCCAGCCTGGGAGACAGAGTGAGACCCTATCCCATACGCACAAAAGTTTTCCATATTATATGGGCATGGCTGTTCCCCCAAAATATTACAATAGTAATATCAAAGATGTTCCAGGAGTTTGAGAGTTTGAGACCAGCCTGGGCAACCCGATCTGTATAATTTTTTTTTTTTTTTTCAGCTGGTCCTGGTGGTTTGTGCTTGTAGTTCTAGCCACTCAGGAGACTGAGGTGGGAGGATCACTTGAGCCCAGGAATTTGAGATTGTAGTGAGCAACCTCTGTATCAAACTCCGTATCTCACTCTGTATCAAAATAAATACATAAATAAAAATAAATTAATAAAAGGTCACTGATCACAGATCATCATAACAGATATAATAATAAGGAAAAGTTTGAACTATTGTGAGAATTACCAAAATGTGACACAGAGACATGAAGTAATCACATGCTGTTGGAAAAATGGTGCTGATAGACTTCCTCAACACAGATTTGGCACGAACCTTCAATTTGTAAAAAAGCACAATATCCGCAAAGCACAAAAAAGCAAATTGCAATAAAACAACATATACCTGTATTGAAATAGGAACCTGTCCACACTTCCAGTAAGCTAAAACAACCATCAATTATGGAATTTCTGTTAACAATCTCTTGGGAAGGAAAAGTCAAGAAGCATTTTTGAAGTCAATGTTTTTTAATGAATAATTAAAATGAAGTCAGTGATTAATGAGTAATCAAACAATAAATGTTTTCTAGCTAGTTGCCAAAGTAATTTCTTCTGAACACATAATAGTTGTTCAAAAAAGGCTGATAAACTAATTCATAGAAAAGCTGACCCTTGTGTGTATACTTTTCAATGTAGCCATTATATGGCTTTCATAAGCTTGTATGGCTTACATTTATATGTAAAGCTTTACATTTATATGTAAGTTTATTGCTCAATAAAAAATGGCATGCACAGGAACCTGGGTGGAATCAGAGGCTATTGTTCTAAGTGAAGTAACTCAGGAATGGAAAACCAAACTTTGTTTGTTTTCCCTCATATGTGGTAGCCAAGCTATGAGGTTTCAATTGAATACATAAGCAAAAGCATAGAATGAGAGGTTGGACTTTGGGGGCTGGGAGAAAGGGTAGGAGGGTGGTGAGGGATAAAAGACTACATGTTAGGTACGGTGTACACTGCTCAGGTGATAGGTGCACCACAATCTCAGAAATCACCACTAAAGAATTTATTCGTGTAATGAAACACCACTTGTTCTGCAAAAGCCTATTGAAATTAAAAAAAGATAAAGTTAAAAAATGTGCATAAAAGAAGTGTCAAGGGAATCATATCCTATGGCAGCTCAGGATTAGGTGTGTATTAATGTTTTGGTTTGTTTTATAAAAAATTATTTACTTACTTGTATGAAACCTGGCTATGAGTATGGGTTAAAAGTTACTGAAAACATCAGTTAAAATGACCAGATATTTCCTTTCCTTTGTCATTGAAGCCAGTTAAAGTTTGGCAACATTGGAGACCCAGGATGAGTTCAGGGTGACATTTTGTTCTCCTTTAAATCACAATTTTTCCCTCTTTGCCTTTCCTGCAAAAAGCCTGTAATTTTTGTACAATAATTTTTATAATAGATATTTGCTTAAAAGGTAGGCTAAGCCAAGAGTCATTATATACTTTTTTCTTAAATGGAAAATATGCTTTCATACGATTTTGAAAAGATGCAAGAATAGCAATGTTTTAGGCATATCTGGTACTGCCTTTGTGTAGGAAATGATAATAGTCAATTATTACCATTTTTAATAAGAGCATTGCATTTTCCTTTCTAAGGTGCTCTAAAGTGACGAGTTTTGCATATAAAATGGTTATATTAGACTGTGAATATCTTGGGGACAGAGCTGCATCACATTTCTTTGTACTCTGTGTCTAGCACAATACCTGGTACACAGTAAAAAGACAAGAATATTTGTTTTCCAAATAGCATTTTTTTTACTACAAATATATTTTTTAAGAAGTGAGAACTAGATTTTTGGATTTTCATCATTTCCATCACTTTACACATTGTGTTAAGGATCTATAGTTTTAATATAAACACTTCAATGTCAGATAAATTTCCTTTCTGTTTTAAAGTATAATCTATATGTCAGGCAAGTAAAACTTCTATTCTTCATGTAAAGTATTATTTTGGAAAACAAATTCTGAAGCAAGGTTTTTTTTGCTTCAGAAATGAGTGTTACATTTTCACAATTTAGAATTTTAAACATAGCTTAGGGTGACCATTGTTTAAGGGGAAAATGATTAGACTTTGAGATTCTTAAGGTGAGGGCAGTGTATTGTTCTGGCTGCCTTTATATTTGGAATTCCTAGCATATAGTAGGAAATCAATAAATATTGAATTAAATCAATAGAGTGAATGTGACATTTATTAACGTATGTTAAGATAATAAATGTGATTCTAATATTTCTTAGCAAATCAACTGCCAGTCAGAAAAATTCATAGGTTAATAGCAATCCATTCAGTGTTTTCTACATTTCATTGGAATTTTCCAACATGGCATTAACTTTCAGTGATCTATCTAAATACATTCACTTTTTTCCTACTTTCATGATGGGATTTTATTACATGTATGTTTGCATGTTTAGATTTGCTGTTTTGTTTACTGATCCTGACAGCTGTTAAGCAGCTTGAGGAGCTGAACATTCTGTACTTATTCTGACTGATGATGATTCTGTTTGAAGGTCCGCTCATCATTGAATAGTCACCCAAGATTCATTTGAAAAAAAGACTCACCCGGTACTCATTGTCTTCATTCACTTAATATATGGAGGACTGTAATTTATGAAAAGGAAGATAACTTGTGTGTAGCATAGCATACTGCACAATTGCCTTTTATTCCAGACTTGACTTATTTTTTTGACCTTGCATTCCTCTGTTTATATTCAGGCAGCTTCCATAGAATAATTACAGTAAGACTAATCTATAATTGTAAAAGGCAGTTGGTATTTTTCTGCATTCTTTCACATGTACCAATTACCCAGCTAAATTGAAAATAAAATAGGTGGATCTATTTCTTTTTTTTTTTTTTTTTGAGCCACCGCGCTCGGCCTGGTGGATCTATTTCATACTAGTATTATCCAGTCATGAGTGTCCAGTCTGAGAAAAGAAACTACTCTCGATATATTGAGTAGAGAGGGATCTCACGCTGAGATCATTACAATAGGCTGATTGGGCTGGAGAGAGAAATGGGATGGTGAGTGTTACTGTCCCTCTGCTTGGGCTCCAAATCCCCCACTCTCACAACTAAGTTACTGGGAACTCCAAGGCTGTTTTGGAACCACTTCACTCTTTTTTTCTTTCTTTCTTTCTTTTTTTTTTTTTTGAGACAGGGTCTTGCTCTGTTGCCTAGGCAAGCTCACTGCAACCTCCACCTCCCAGGTTCAAGCAATTCTCCTGCCTCAGACTCCCGTGTAGCTGGGACTACAGGTGCGTGCCACCATGCCCAGCTAATTTTTGTATTTTTAGTAGAGACAGGGTTTCACCATGTTGGCCAGGCTGGTCTTGAACACCTGACCTCAAATTATCTGCCCTCCTTGGCCTCCCAAAGTACTGATATTACAGGCATGAGCCACTGTACCCAGCCCCACTTTGCTCTTTATTTTGGATTTGGAGATAGAATTTGTTCATAGGACAATAACAATGAACTCTAATGAGTTATTGAGTATAAAATGTTGTTAATAAAAACACTTCCATGAGGGTCCATTGATACCATATTATGATGGCCCCACTAGATTCTGAATTCCTAAAAGGAAGGTACCTATATTTATTCAGTGCCCTTTATTGAACTGAATTATGGAATCGATAATTTGTGACTTCAAAAAAGATTTCCAAGAGAGGAAAAAACGAGGGAACAAAAAATTTAGCAGTCTTTTCACTCAATAATCTCAGAAAGCAGATTCATTTTTAGAGCTTTTATCTGCTTTTACAGATTTTAGGTACCATTTGTTGGGACTGGTGGGGTTGGGATGTGTCTGCTTATGCATACATGAAAGGATAATGTTGTACTAGGCATAATATTCTAGGTTATGTGAAATTTATATTTGCTTTTTCTATTACATATTGGAACGTGGAAGTATAATCATTGTCTAAGTTTCAGAGATTTCGTTGCCACTTGTTCCATGAAAATGTAAAAAGTTGTGTCTACCACTCAGCTTGCTTCAGAATTTGGAAAAGAAGTTAAACATAAAAATAAAGCAAAATAAGTGACTTTTATTTTAAATACAATCAGGACAAATTTGAGCTGATTCTTTAAAGTTAACTCTATCTCTAGAAATTAAAAATCTTATTTCTAAACTGGATATTCTAAGAATGGTACACATCATTTTCACATGTACACTAAATATTGTTAGTTCAGTGTCACTCTCAGTTTTGTATTAAAAGTTGCTTGTCATCCTATTTTTAGAAAACTCTTTCCTTATATTCTTACAGTTTAGAGTAAATGGATATGAAAAACTCCATCAAAATGAGTAGACAGAAATCTAAACAAGTGAGTACTTATGCACATAACATTTATACAGAAATACCAAGTATGTTTTTGAGCATGTGGCCTTAGTAAGCATGTTAATGTTTCACAGAAGAGTTTAGTGGGAATAAAATTATGAATCTATTATTTAAATGAGGTAAAGGATTATATGGTTCTTTATGCAGAAAATATATCTCGTTTCTCTTACTTTATTATCTCATTTGGTTTTAGATGAAGGATGTCAGATTGTATAATGAGGAAACCAGTTCTCATTTTCACCAAGACTGCCCAAATTTAATACATGTGCTTCAAGCTTCAGTATCCTTCTAAGTAATAAGCTGCTATGTGTCTTACTTTTTTGTTTGTCAAATGGGGTCAAGGGCATTGTGAAACTTATAATTTCGCTCTGCTCAACTGCCTGTAACAATATTAATTGAAATGGCTACAATTTACTGTGATATTAAAAGTTGCAATTTTGTACTGTTTCTAATATGCTTTTAAAGACATTTTCAGAGTTACTGGAATTATTAGAGGTAGCAACCAAAGATAGTTTCAGAGACTATTTCTAACAAATAAGCAAATTCTTTATTAATAATCAAGACATAAATAGCATAATAAAATGTATACCTAGGTCTAGGCCTATAAAGGGTTTTTTTTCCTCCAAAAAATCAGTTCAAAGTAAATCATTCAATACCTATACTCTAAATGTCTTTGTAGGTTATTCTGTATCTGCATGGAATGTACACCGGTAAAAAGGATAACTTAAGGTTAATATAGAATTTATATTTTACTTATTTCTTTCTCAATTAGTATACATACACATATGCATACACACACACCGCTTGAGCTACCTTGATGGCTAGCCCACACTTTTACCTAAATGAGAAATAGAGTAAGTAGTGAAGTAAAGAGGAAAAAATACGAGGGCTAGATTTGTCCAACTTACACTTTCTAGCAATAAAAAAACAGCAGGGGAGCTTCAAATAGTTCTGAAGAGAAGTAGAATGGCAATTTCTTTATTTAACAACATGTTAACATAAAGATTTAAAAATGTATATTTATTAGAAAGACGGGCAAAATTTGATTCTTCCTGTTTAATAAAATAAGATCACCATTTATCTGGACATGCACACGGGAAACAAAATGGCTGCAGAAAAGAATGACTTTGAGATCAGACCCATCAAATAAGATTACTTAATTGTCTGCTGCCATACTAGACACTCAGAAATGCAAAATAAGATAAAAAATTTCATTGTGAGGATAAGAAATTCTATTAAATTATAAAATGGTGTGTACTTGAGTAGCGTGGGGTGGATATAATTAGGAATTATGTCTTTACTTGGAGGATCAGCCTATTAGGCTGGGTAGCAGGTAGGCAGCTTCAGAAGATGCAAGCTAAAGAAAAGACTCAGAGGTGGAAATGAGTGTTAGGGCTGTCCTAGGAACTAGGAATAAGGGCCTAGTGACACCCAAGACTTCTGCATTTATTTTTACCTGATTTATCTGAAAAGTTCAGCCCTAGAAATAAAAAATTGAATGATGAGGCCAGGCTTGATTCACCTACTGATAAAGGAGTCAGACTGTCCTCTGGAAACTGATTGTGCAAAATTATCAGAACCTTGGCACTGATAAGGCAAGGGAAGAATGCTGAAACCAGCAAGACTGGTGACATTTATGAAGGCACATTTATGCAATGGGAAAACATTCATGTATTTATAAAGGTCCCTTGTTATTGACTAATCAATCTATATGCTGTAGTGAACTCTGAAGAAAAACATAAAAAGATAGTTTAATACTGACAAAGATATTTCCTATTTTTTTTTACAACAATGTGGAAAATCCACAGATTTCCCCCCACCCCTCCACCCCTGCTTGAGTTTAGCAGACATGGGACCTGCTCCTTTTTTTCAGTGTTGCAATATTTCCCCAATATTTCCTCCTCCTGAGTCTTCTGCTTTGAGCCTAGGTTTCTTTAAATATGAAGCAGAAGTGCTTCTGTATAACTGAACCCAGTTCTTTGATTTCCTGTGATAAGTCTGTTTTAAAATGACTGTCTTACAATGGATTTTGTTCTTTCTATGTCTTGTGTATTTGGTTGAAACCCTAACTAGTTCTTTTAATTTCTTCCTTTCAAACATGTCTGATGCAAATGAATAAAAGTTAAAACCCAGTGATCTCAAGATGGGAGTTGGGTGGGAGAGGGTAAATTATTTGAAATCAACAGGAAGCCTCGTTCTCGACGTCCTGAGGTTAATGTTCACATCTGTTAAGTCGCTGAATATGTCTTGAGCAAGTCACTTGGTCTCTGTAGGCATTGGTGTTTTCATTTGAGAAGGTGGGATGACTACAACTTTACTCATAGGTGGGAATTGAACAATGAGAACTCATGGACACAGGAAGGGGGACATCACACTCCGGGGACTGTTGTGGGTTGGGGGGAGGGGGGAGGGACAGCATTAGGAGATATACCTGATGCTAAATGACGAGTTAATGGGTGCAGCAAAACAACATGGCACATGGATACATATGTAACAAACCTGCACATTGTGCACATGTACCCTAAAACCTAAAGTATAATAATACTAAATAAATAAATAAATAAATAAATAAATAATAAAAAGGAAATTTGCTTTACATTTCAAAGACTGCAACAGGACATAATATGTCCTGTTTAAAGGCTATGGTAGCTTTTTACCAGTCTTTTCACATAAATGACTGACACTTGGCATAGTGCTCTGTGAGTAGCAAGTAATCACTGTACAATGAAGAAATGGGATGGATTTTTCTGACATCATTGATTCTAGTTGGAAAGTCATATGATATCTATTGCCATCTTTAAAAATTAATAGCACCCCTGTCCATACCTAATACATTTTCATAATCTTCCCTATTTATTTTCTTCCTCAAACTTTCAATACTTTATTGTATTACTGATATCAGGAAATTTGAAAAAAAGTGGGAAAATAAAATAAAAATCTCGTTTTCAGTCTGCTAACTTGATAGTAGATCTATTAAGTAAAACTAATCATAGCTAAAAGTATTTTCACTACAGCTCTCAAATTTCTGATTCAGCTATAACCAGAGAAGCTAAAGTGTAAAAATTAACAGAGATTGTTCAAAGGAGTCATATGCTAATGAAAATAGGAAATTTTTATAGAAATTTCTTTGCAAACTTTACTCTGGTGATTGTTATAACTGGAGATACTGAATTGAAAATGTGACCAAGATGTTCAATGACAGGCATTTTGACAGCTTCTGGAATAAAAATATCCAGATACTTTGTAATTTTAGATTTTTTGAAAGTTTAGTCTCTTTTGTCATTTGCTCCCGATCACATTTATTTCTTTATACACATTTATTTCTATAAACTATGCATTTACATTTGTATGAGCAATGTGGCACTAAAATTATATTTAGAGCGACCAAAGAGCTTCAAATTTTCATGAATTAGTAAAATTAATAAAAATTAGATTATTTTTAATTTTAATAAATCTCAACATCATTTTTTCATGAATCATGTTTTTGTTATTTTATCTAAAAAGTCATCACCAATTAATTTTTTTAAGCATCACATTTATTAAAATATATTTTAGTTTTTGTTTTGTTTTGCTTTTTTTTTTATTATTATACTTAAAGTTCTAGGATAAATGTGCAGAACGTGCAAGTTAGTTACATAGATATACATGTGCCATGGTGGTTTGCTGCAGCCATCAACTTGTCACTTACATTAGATATTTCTCCTAGTGCTATCCCTCCCCTTGCCCTTCACCCCCTGACAGGCCCTGGTGTGTGATGTTCCCCTCCCTGTGTCCATGTGTTATCATTGTTCAGCTCCCACTTATGAATGAGAACATGTGGTTGTTTGGTTTACTGTTCCTGTGTTAGTTTGCTGAGAATGATGGTTTCCAGCTTCATCTGTGTCCCTCCAAAAGACATGAACTCATTCTTTTTTATGGCTGCAGAGTATTCCATGGTGTATATGTGCCACATTTTATTTATCCAGTCTAACATTGATGGTCATTTGGGTTGGTTCCAAGTCTTTGCTATTGTGAATAGTGTTGCAATAAACATACGTGTGCATGTGTCTTTATAGTAGAATGATTTATAATCCTTTGGGTATATACCCAGTAATGGAATTGCTCAGTCAAATGGTATTTCTAGTTCCAGATCCTGGAGGAATCACCACACTGTCTTCCACAATGGTTGAACTAATTTACACTCCCATCAACAGTGTAAAAGTGTTCCTATTTCTTCACATCCGCTCCAGCATCTGTTGTTTCCTGTCTTTTAATGATCACCATTGTAACTGGCTTGAGATGGCATCTCATTATGGTTTTGATTTGCATTTCTCTGGTGGCCAGTGATGATGAGCATTTTTTCATGTGTTTGTTGGCCAGATAAATGTCTTCCTTTGGAAAGTGTTTGTTCATATCCTTTGCCCACTTTTTGATGGGGTTGCCTTTTTCCTGTAAATTTAAATTCCTTGTAGATTCTGGATATTAGTCCTTTGTCAGATGGATAGATTGCAAAAATTATCTCCCATTCTGTAGGGTGTCTATTCACTCTGATGATGGTTCCTTTTGCTGTGCAGACGGTCTTTAGTTTAATTAGATCTTATTTGTCAATTTTGGATTTTGTTGCAATTACTTTTGGTGTTTTAGTCATGAAGTCTTTGCCCATGCCTATGTCCTGAATGGTATTGCCTAGGTTTTCTTCCAGGGTTTTTATGGTTTTTGGTCTTACATTTAAATCTTTAATCCATCTGGACTTAATTTTTGTATAAGTTGTAAGGAAGGGGTCCAATTTCAGTTTTCTGCCTATGGCTAGCTGGTTTTCCCAACACCATTTATTAAA
This sequence comes from Hylobates moloch, assembly GCF_009828535.3. Classification (NCBI taxonomy): domain Eukaryota; kingdom Metazoa; phylum Chordata; class Mammalia; order Primates; family Hylobatidae; genus Hylobates; species Hylobates moloch. The sequence continues at coordinate 18,606,494 of NW_026652277.1, forward strand.
TAGGGGATCCTTTCTCCATTGCTTGTGTTTGTCAAGTTTGTCAAAGAATAGATGGTTGTAGATGTGCGATGTGATTTCTGAGGCCTCTGTTCTGTTCCATTGGTCTATGTATCTGTTTTGGTACCAGTACCATGCTGTTTTGGTTACTGTAGCCTTGTAGTATAGTTTGAAGTCAGGCAGCGTGATGCCTCCAGCTTTGTTCTTTTTGCTTAGGATTGTCTTGGCTATACAGGCTCTTTTTTGGTTCCATATGAAATTTAAAAGAAAGTCAATGGTAGGTTGATGGAAATAGCATTGAACCTATGAATTACTTTGGGCAGTATGGCCATTTTCACGATATTGATTCTTCCTGTCCATGAGCATGGAATGTTTTCCCATCTGTTTGTGTCCTCTCTTACTTCCTTGAGGAGTGATTTGTAGTTCTCCTCGAAGAGGTCCTTCATATCCCTTGTGAGTTGGATTCCTAAGTATTTTATTCTCTTTGTAGCAATTGTGAATGGGAGTTTGCTCATGATTTGGCTCTCTGTTTGTCTATTACTGGTGTGTAGGAATGCTTGTGATTTTTGCACATTGATTTTGTATCCTGAGACTTTGTTGAAGTTGCTTATCAGATTGAGGAATTTTTGGCTGAGATGATGGGGTTTTCTAGAACACAATCTTGTCATCTGCCAATAGAGATAATTTGACTTTCTCTCTTCCTATTTGAATACGCTTTATTTGTTTCTTTTGCATGATTGCCCTGGTCACAACTTCCAATACTATGTTGAATAGGAGTGGTGAGAGAGGGCATCCTTGTCTGTTGCCAGTTTTCAAAGGGAATGCTTCCAGCTTTTGCCCGTTAAGTATGATATTGGCCATGGGTTTGTCATAAACAGCTCCTATTATTTTGAGATATGTTCCGTCTATACCTAGCTTATTGAGTGTTTTTTAGCATGAAGAGGTGTTGAATTTTATTGAAGGCCTTTTCTGCATCTATTGAAATAATCATGTGGTTTTTGTCATTGGTTCTGTTTATGTGATGGATTATGTTTATTGATTTGCATATGACGAGCCAGCCTTGCATCCCAGGGATGAAGCCGACTTGATCGTGGTGGATAAGCTTTTTGATATACTGCTGGATTTGGTTTAGCAGTATTTTATTGAGGATTTTCGCATTAATATTCTTCAGAGATATTGGCCTGAAATTTTCTGTTTTTGTTGTTGTGTCTCTGCCAGGTTTTGGTATCAGAATGATGCTGGCCTCATAAAATGAATTAGGGAGGAGTCCCTCTCTTTTTATTGTTTGGAATCGTTTCATAAGGAATGGTACCAGCTCCTCTTTATATCTCTGGTAGAATTCGGCTGTGAATCCATCTGATCCTGGGCTTTTTTGGTTGGTAGGCTATTAATTACTGCCTCAATTTCGGAACTTGTTATTGGTCTATTCAGGGATTTCACTTCTTCCTCATTTAGTCTTGGGAGGGTGTATGTGTCCAGGAATTTATAAATTTCTTCTAGATTTTCTAGTTTAATTGCATAGGGGTGTTTATAGTATTCTCTGATGGTCATTTGTATTTTTGTGGGATCAGTGGTAATACCCCTTTATCATTTTTTATTGTGTCTATTTGATTCTTCTATCTTTTCTTCTTTATAGTCTGGCTAACAGTCTATCTATTTTGTTAATCTTTTAAAAAAACTAGCTCCTGGATTTACTGATTTTTTGAAGTGTTTTTTGTGTCTCTGTCTCCTTTAGTTCTGCTCTGATCTTAGTTATTTCTTATCTTCTGCTAGCTTTTGAATTTGTTTTCTCTTGCTTCTCTAGTGCTTTTAATAGTGATGTTAGGGTGTCAATTTTAGATCTTTCCCTGAGCATTTAGTGCTATAAATTTCCCTCTAAACACTGCTTTAGCTGTGTCCCAGAGATTCTGGTACATTGTGTCGTTGTTCTCCTTGGTGTTACAGAATTTATGTATTTCTGCCTTCATTTCATTATTTACCCAGTAGTCATTCAGGAGCAGGTTGTTCAGTTTCCATGTAGTTGTGCAGTTTTGAGTGAGTTTGTTAATCCTGAAGTCTAATTTGATTGCACTGTGGTCTGAGAAACTGTTTGTTATGATTTCTTTTCTTTTGTTTGTGCTGAGGAGTGTTTTACTTGCAATTATGTGGTCAATTTTAGAATAAGTGCTATGTGGTACTGAGAAGAATGTATATTCTGTTGATTTGGGATGGAGAGTTCTGTAGATGTCTATTAGGTCTGCTTGGTGCAGAGCTGAGTTCAAGTCCTGAATATTCTTGTTAATTTTCTGTCTTATTGCTCTATCTAATATTGACAGTGGTGTGTTAAATTCTCCCACTATTATTGTTTGGGAGTCTAAATCTCTTTGTATGCCTCTAAAAACCTGCTTTATAAATCTGGCTGCTCCTTTATTGGGTGCATATATATTTAGGAGAGTTAGCTCTTTTTGTTGCATTGATCCCTTTACCATTATGTGATGACCTTCTTTGTCTTTTTTGATCTTTGTTGGTTTAAAGTCTGTTTTATCAGAGACTAGGATTGCAACCCCTGTTTTTTTTTTGTTTTGTTTTGTTTTTTTGTTTTTTTTTTTTTTTGCTTTCCATTTGCTTGGTAAATCTTTCTTTATCCCTTTATTTTTAGCCTGTGTGTTTGTGTGTGAAACGAGTCTCCTGAGTATAGCACATTGATGGGTCTTGACTCTATCCAACTGGCCAGTCTGTGCCTTTTACATTTAAGGTTAATATTGTTATGTGTGAATTTGATCCTGTCATCATGATGCTAGCTGGTTATTTTGCCCATTAGTTGATGCAGTTGCTTCATAATGTCAATGGTCTTTACACTTTGGTTTGTTTTTGCAGTGGCTGGTACTAGTTTTTCTTTTCCATATTTAGTGCTTCCTTCAGGAGCTCTTGTAAGGGAGGGCTGGTGGTGACAAAATCCCTCAGCATTTACTTTTCTGTAAAGGATTTTATTTCTCTTTCACTTATCAAGCTTAGTTTGGCTGGATATGAAATTCTGCATTGAAAATTTTTTTCTTTAAGAATTTTGAATGTTGGCCCCCACTCTCTTCTGGCTTGTAGGGTTTCTGCAGAGAGATCCGCTGTTAGTCTGATGGGCTTCCCTTTGAGGGTAACCTGACGTTTCTCTCTGACTGCCCTTAACATTTTTTCCTTTATTTCAACCTTGGTGAATCTGATGATTATGTGTCTTGGGGTTGCTCTTCTTGAGGAGTATTTTTGTGATGTTCTCTGTATTTCCTCAATTTGTATGTTAGCTTGTCTTGCTAGGTAGGGGAAGTTCTCTTGGCTAATATCCTGGAGTGTGTTTTCCAATTGGTTCCATTCTCCCTGTCACATTCAGGTACACCAATCAAACGTAGGTTTGGTCTTTTCACATAGTCCCATATTTCTTAGAGGCTTTGTTCATTCCTTTTCTTTCTTTTTTCTCTAATCTTGTCTTCACACTTTATTTCATTAAATTGATCTGAGGTCAATAGGCTTTTAGCCTAAGCTTTTATATTTATCCAGCTAGAAGTTGAGCTGTGTCTACTGTTTGCTGTAGTTGTAGGTCAGAGAAAGTAAAATTTCCTCTGGTGTCTTTATTATTGTCTCCTTTGTTGTCTTTGGGTTTCCCTAGAGACTGCTTCTTAAATAGGATTTGAGGTTTCCAGTTCTTTTAGCTATAATCTCAGTTATCATACAGGAACCTGATTGATGTGTTGGCAAGGTGTGGGGGCAGGAAGAACATTCTACAATTCTACGATTAGGTCTCAGTCTTTTGGTGAGCCTGTTTCTCTATGCTGTGACCTTCACAAGTGCTTCTCAGCCTTCTACACGTCTTCCCCTTTTAGGAGAGTTAGGAAGACTAGAAGGGGCTGGGGTTGGGAATTTTCCATTGCTCAGCTTGACAGGTAGAGGGGGCTGGAGTTGGGAATTTCTGGTGAAAGCCATATTGATTAGAGTCTAATCAATGTGGGGGAGAAGATAGAACCAGAAAAGAAAAAAGTTCCCATTTATTTTCCTGTTCCATAATCATATGCCAACACTGACTAAGACCTGGTAATTTCTCCTGCTAATTATTTTTAAATACTTTACACCAGTACATACCATTTCTTCCATTCTAGTTGGAATCAGCAAGATCTCTACCTGTTTCTTGTAATAAGCTCTTTTGAAAAGTTAATTATTTTCATTTATTTTCAGAATTAAAGAGTGTGAAGGAGCTGTCAACTTCTTCACCTGCACTCTTAAAATTAATCTTTGTTTTCTGGAAGTTTACATTGGGTGGGGAAATTCTGACATGGAATGTAGTCAAGATTAAGCCACCATGAAAGTACAGAAGAACTGAAAGCATTACATTTTAATTCAATGTATACAGAAGCCTAATTTAGTTGATGCTACAATTTGCAAGTCATATTATATAACAGCTTTTTGGGCCATGAAAGATCCTTTTGGACAAGAGAAATAAAGTATTTGGTCCTTTATTGACAATGGAGGTATATATCATTCATTTGGTTATGAACATTTTACCTTCCCCTAACTTCTTTGCAGTAGTTTCCTCATGTGTCTTTTCACATCATCTCTTGTTCTTCCCCAGTCCAGAACACACAGTCACAGAGATCATTTAAAAAGCAGCCTGTATCCTGGAGTATCTTCCTGTTGATGTTAGGATATAGTTAGAAATCATTAAAGCGTCACACACATGCTACATGAACTGGCTCCTGTCTCTTCTCCAGCCTGGTGTTGAGAGGTCCATGTTCTCCTTGGCAAACTGCAGGCCCACTTGCATCTGTTTTGCTGCACATCTTTCCATAGCCTGCTCCTAGGCCATTGGTCTGGTGAGCTTTTACAAATCCTTTAGTGTATTCGGGAAACGTTACTCTAACTTTACCTACACTTCAACGGTCTTCTACCCATATGAGAATAAGTCTGTGTTGTCAATTTTTTATATGTTCCTTTGTCCCTAGAATATATACTTTATAGAACTCTACTTACTTGTGTGATGTCTATTGCCTCTAGTTTGTCACTTCCATGAGGGCAAAGGTGGTGTCTGTTACCATTGTGTCTCCAGTGCCAAGTCTGTGAGAGAACACAGTATACATTTATTTAAAGAATGATACTATAAATAAATTATAAGAGCACTGCTACAAGGAATATTTACATTGCATAGGCTTGAAATTTTTAAGCTAAAAGTCAGACTTAGGCAACAGACATTTTAAAAATAATTGAGGTGAAATTCACATAACATACAATTAGCCATTTGAAGTGTACAACTCCAGGGCAATTGTATACTTTAAATTCCAATTGTATACTTTAAATTCTGTTTAAAGTGTACAATTTCAGTGTACAATTTCAGGGACTGCATTCACAATGTTGTGCAACCACCATCACTGTCTAGTTCCAAAATTATTTCATCACCTCCCAAGAACACCTCATACCCATTATGTTATTCTTATCCATTATCCCCTTTGACCCATAATATGACAACCACTGATCTGCTTTCTTTCTCTATCGATGTGCCTGTTTTGGATATTTCATATAATAAGATTCATGCAATATATGTCTTTAGCATCTGGCTTCGTTTAGTTAGTATAATGTTTTTGAGGATCAGACAACTTGTAGTATGTTTCAATGCTTCATTTCTTTTTATTGCCAAATAGTATTCCGTTGTGTGTGTGTTCTGTATACATATACGTAATAATCAAGGTTCTGGGAACTCCATCAAGGGAGCAAATTAGAGAAATGAACCCAAACTACACAGAATTTAAATTCTCTCAAATTAAGACACATCTTTGGACTTTATTCTTCTGACCCTGAACTCCACTGGAGGCAATTGCACTGTGTAGCCGTCTGCTCGAGTATACATCAACTCTTGACTGACACCACTGGAAGCTTGTGCACATTCATTTTTTGATGAATTATGAGATCCAAATGTCAAACTACCAAATGGGTGAGACACACCTGCACTCTTCAACTTCACCACTCAAGAACTGCCAAGTAATCTACCTCTGGCTACCATCCTTATGCCTCCTCGTGCTTGGTTTCAAGCAGCTGTTTCAATGCCCACAAATGCCATAGCAGCCTCCGATGCTGGTGCTGGAGATCATGAACAGACCAACAATGCTGTTTCTGCATCATCTTCCAACTTCACCTGAACAGTCCCCAGAAGCCATCTGCACAGGAAAAGCCACCAGTTACTTGAGTCACTCAGCAACACTGGTCACTTTTGGAAAGAATATTAAAAAGAGAAAAAAATCTGTTAAAAATGTATGTGTGTATGTATGTGTATATATGTGATATATATTTTATATATCACAACATATAAATATATGTGCAATATTCCATTGTGTGTATGTATGTATATACATACATACACACAATGGAATATTGCACATATATTTATATGTTGTGATATATAAAATATATATCACATATATACACATACATACACACATACATTTTTAACAGATTTTTTTCTCTTTTTAATATTCTTTCCAAAAGTGACCAGTGTTGCTGAGTGACTCAAGTAACTGGTGGCTTTTCCTGTGCAGATGGCTTCTGGGGACTGTTCAGGTGAAGTTGGAAGATGATGCAGAAACAGCATTGTTGGTCTGTTCATGATCTCCAGCACCAGCATCGGAGGCTGCTATGGCATTTGTGGGCATTGAAACAGCTGCTTGAAACCAAGCACGAGGAGGCATAAGGATGGTAGCCAGAGGTAGATTACTTGGCAGTTCTTGAGTGGTGAAGTTGAAGAGTGCAGGTGTGTCTCACCCATTTGGTAGTTTGACATTTGGATCTCATAATTCATCAAAAAATGAATGTGCACAAGCTTCCAGTGGTGTCAGTCAAGAGTTGATGTATACTCGAGCAGACGGCTACACAGTGCAATTGCCTCCAGTGGAGTTCAGGGTCAGAAGAATAAAGTCCAAAGATGTGTCTTAATTTGAGAGAATTTAAATTCTGTGTAGTTTGGGTTCATTTCTCTAATTTGCTCCCTTGATGGAGTTCCCAGAACCTTGATTATTACGTATATGTATACAGAACACACACACAACGGAATACTATTTGGCAATAAAAAGAAATGAAGCATTGAAACATACTACAAGTTGTCTGATCCTCAAAAACATTATACTAACTAAACGAAGCCAGATGCTAAAGACATATATTGCATGAATCTTATTATATGAAATATCCAAAACAGGCACATCGATAGAGAAAGAAAGCAGATCAGTGGTTGTCATATTATGGGTCAAAGGGGATAATGG
>NW_026652277.1:18622791-18772958 GCF_009828535.3 Hylobates moloch
TGTATTTTTAATAGAGACGGGGTTTCACCGTGGTCTTGATCTCCTGACCTCGTGATTCACCCACCTCGGCCTCCCAAAGTGCTGGGATTACAGGCGTGAGCCACCACGCCTGGCCCAGTTCTATATGTTTTCTACTGATTCAGAAGGTCTTTCGGGTTTTGGGGCTACAAGAAAATGTGATCAGAAAAATGATTATACATTAAATTCATCATAATTGCTTAGAAAAGAAAGGTAGAAAATCATTACTATTGAGAGTCACTTATCCAAAGAATAAAAGTAATATATAGGGTAATGTCCTATACTCGAAAAATTATTCATTTATTTTTTTGAGACAGGGTCTCACTCTTTCATCCAGGCTGGAGTGCTGTGGCACAATCACGGCTCATGGTAGCCTTGAGCTCCTGGGCTCAATCGATCCTTCCACCTCATTCTCCCAAGTAGCTGGGACTACAGGCAAGAGCCACCATGCCTGGCTAATTATTTAAGTTTTTTTTATAGAGATGGGATCTGCTTATGTTCCCTAGGCTTGTCTTGAACTCCCGGGCTCAGGCAGTCCTCTTACCTCAGCCTCCCAAAGTGTTGGGATTACAGGTGTGAGTCACCGTGCCCAGCTGAAAAATATTTTTTTGAAATGTAGAATGATATACGCAACATTCAAACTACTTTTACTATTGAGAAATAAATAACATGTTCAATTAATACATATACTAAATGATAACATGGACGTAACTAGAGTTTTAATGTTGTAAGAGAAAGGGAAAAATCAAACAAGACAAAGCGTAGGGATAGAAATAAAACAGAAATGGAGAGCAAACAAAAGGGAGGGCAGAACTGGAAGCTGAAATTTCCACTTCCCATATCCCTCTTAACAGACCATAATGCCTTCAACCTATTCCTCTGTTCCTAAATTGGCCTGACATGGTTTCACCCTCTTACGACCTCTGCATTTGAGTTAAAACGTTCTTAGACTTGAAAGTTACCCCTTGTTCCCACAGTTCCCTACATTCACTGCCATGAATCACCTACATTTCTTCTATGTGAATCCTTTCTGTTTCAACTCTTTATATTTTGTAGTAGCCCCTTGAAATGGGCCCAAATCTCCTTTTTCTTTGACTTTTGGCCTACTGTCAGTATTATAAATCTCTCTCTCCTGTTTTCACTCCATCAACCAAACCACTTATAGGCAATCTGCTTATGGGGTGAATTATCTTCTGCCTGACCTCTAAATTGGCTGTCATCAATTAATTTATCAAATATTCACTAAGTTTAGATGTGGTATCAAGGTCTAGGCCCCCAGCCTACTCCATAATCTCCCAATCCACGCTGAATGCCAGCGGATTTCTTATGAGATTTGCCAACCAGTGAATTTTATTTAATTTCTTGCAATGGTTTCTACATTAAACTAGGGCCTAAGTGTTAGCATAGACTCCTATTTTTTTTTTTTGAGAAATGCATCAACTCTTTGAGGGGCTATGGATACATGAATTTATTGACTTTTTTAAAAAACTATTGAGCTAGGTATTCTTTGGGGGCAGGAATGGAGGCAAGTATTAAGGTAATATGCCTGGAATTGAAAAGAAAGAATTTTATTCTAAGCTGCATTTCACAGATCTCCTGAAACGAACAATGATACAATCTCTCACAATGAATCCTTTCTTTTAGGTACTATAAGAAAAAGTGTCACAATCCCAGCACGTAGAGTGGCCGAGGAGGGCAGACCACCTGAGGTCAGGAATTTGAGACCAGCCTGGCCAACATGGTGAAACCTGATCTCTACTAAAAATACAAAAATTAGCCGGGCATGGTGATGTGTGCCTGTAATCCCAGCTACTTGGGAGGCTGAGGCATGAGACTTGTTTGAGCCCAGGAGGTGGAGTTTGCAGTGAGCCAAGATCGCACCACTGCACTCCAGCCTGGGTGACAGAGCAAGACTCCATCTCAAAAAAAAAAAAAAAAAAAGAAAGAAACATAAAGTGTCACAAATGTAGACTGGACATTACTTGGTATACATTTAGTACAAATCCACTGAGAAGTCTATTTGGGTATTTAAAAAAACAGCTGAAACCTAATGAGATGTTTAAATTATGACAAGTTGAACTAGAGTCGAAGTATTATAGAATTAGCAACAGAAAACTGCGGGAACTCTCAATTGTGATGGTGTGATCACAGATCAGTCACAGAGGTCTTCTGGCTAGGGTCCTTTGCTAAAATTCCTCCGACTACTTTCCTTAATATAAATTTACTACATTTCTATCTTACCTGAAGAGTTCTGTGCTTTAGTTGTGAGATACTCTTCTTGAAATTTGATTTATTATTTGTTTGATTGTGTCTCTCTCTTGAGAAGTTTCCTTTTAAAAGTATAAAAAATTGGCTGGGCGCAGTGGCTCATGCTTGTTATCCCAGCACTTTGGGAGGCCAAAGTGGGTGGATCACTTGAGGTCAGGAGTTTGAGACCAGCCTGACCAACATGGTGAAACCCCATCTCTACTAAAATTAGAAAAAAAAAATTAACTGGGCGTGGTGGTGCACCCATGTAATCCCAGCTACTTGGGAGGCTGAGGCAGGAGAATCGCTTGAACTCAGGTGGCAGAGGTTGCAGTGAGCCAAGATCACGCCATTGCACTCCAGCCTGGGCAACAGGAGTGAAACTCCGTCTTAAATAAATAAATAAATAAATAAACAAATAAATAAATAAACGAAGTAGAAAAAATTAAAACTGACAGGAAATCAGGAGTCGATTTCTATAATATGAGTTGGGTAAGGAATGCTGGATGCGGATAGGAGTGCATGCCATTCATGAGAGCCTGTTTTTGAGGCAAAGATGCTGTGTCAATAACTGTATGGGATCTTCCCAAGTTTGCAAAATGTCCCACTTGGTGATTTTACTTGATTTTGCGTCTTTTTACAATTTAAATATTTGGCTATTGCATGCAGTGGCTGTTGTGTCAAAATGTGTGGCAAATGCCCAAACCTCAAATCCCAGTGCTTTCTGGCTCCTTCCCTCCTCCATTCTTCCCTCCTTTCCTTCCATAAACATTTGGAGAACACCTAGTTTGTGTCAGGTTTACATGCTAATCTGTGTGTTGTTGGTGAGCAACACAGAAAGACTCCCTGCCTTACAAGGAACTCATTATATTTTAATAACTGATTATGAAAAATATAGATATTAAATAAAATTCCATAAATCAATAAATAGTAACAGACTGTAGCTGTTAAACAAAAACTGTTGAGTGCTTAGAAGTTACATTATAGATAGACTCCTGTATTAGGGTTCTCCAGGGGAACAGAACTAACAGGATTGCTGAATATATAAAGGGATATTTATTAAGGAGTATTGAGTCACATGATCACAAGGTGAGGTCCCACTGTAGGCCATCTGCAAGCTGAGGGGCAAGGAAGCCAGTCTGAGTCCCAAAGCTGAAGAACTTGGAGTCCAATGTTTGAGGGCAGGAAGCATCCAGCATGGGAGAAAGATGGAGGCCAAAAGACTCAACCAGTCTAGTTGTTCCACATTCTTCTGCCTGCTTTTATTCTTGCCACACTGGCAGCTGATTAGACTGTGCCCACCCAGATTGAGGGTAGGTCTGCCTTTCCCAGTTCACTGACTCAAATGTTAATCTCCTTTGGCAACACCCTCATAGACACACCCAGGAACAGTACTTTGCATCCTTCAATCCTATCAAGTTGACACTCAATATTAACCATCACATCATTTTTTGGTAGTGGAATGAGCCAGGCTCCTGTGGGTCGTTGAGTCTTTTCCACACTGGCTGTTTGCTGTATTCTGAGGGCTCAGTTTAAAATCATTGCCTCAGGAAAGATGTCCAGAACATCTGAGTTTTATCATTTATAAACTTTTACACTATCCTGGTTACCTTCCTTAACATTTATTTAAATGGAGTTGATCATTTACTGATATAATTTTGTTTAATGTCTTACTCCCATTGGACTGCACCATGTCCGTCTTGTTCATATATATATATATATCATTAATGCCTAGAAAGAGAACATGGTAGTTACTTGATAAATGCTTTTTTTCCCTTAAAGCAGAGATATTGGACTATGGTGACTGTGTTCTTTCTCCATTATCTGAAATGAAGAATTTCATGTGTCATTGTGGGTGTTTTCCAGCATCCATTCTATCCTTTTCCCTGTATATAATAGTCAGGTAACATGGGGGTGATCCCAGCATTAGAGGAGAGGGACTTACTAATCTATGCCAACAGGGCAATTTGATCATTCTTGCCATAGTGATAGATTGGGGATCAGGGAGCTTCGTCTGGTTGGTTTATGATGCCCTCTTGGTCAGGGATTGGAGTGGCTTTGTGATTTAATCTGAAACAATAAGCTTCAAAGACATATTTGCCAGAGCCTTCTGGGACAGAATCTTCCTCTTTGTGTCTGTTATGGGTTGCAGATGTGAGGCCAAGGCTGCTGTCTCACTCATCATGAGCCTGAAGCATACACAAAGAGAGCAAGCCTGAGGGGAGTCCTAGCAGCAGAACCAGACTGAACTGGCCCTGCTGGCCCTGACTCTGGCTTCTGCCCGTCTCTACACTTTCTAGTGGACCAGGGTAAGAAATAGCTTTAACTATTTATTCCAGCTTGAGTTGGGTGTTGTTGTTGTTGTTATTATATTTTTATTTCAGGATTTAAGTTCTTATTCTCCATTTACACTGGAGATCTCCTCTCACCCACACTTCCATTATCAAACAGGCAAAGAAGCAATGTTAGGCAATGAAGAAAAACCACAGGAAATCCCAATCCTCACTTAGATAATACTTTACAAATTTTAGAATATGTTCATTTTAAATCTAGTATATTGAGCAAGATGAATTACCTAGGTTTCCCAAGAACAAAACAGTAACTTTTTTAACTATTCAGAGCTCTTGTGATTTTATTTATTAATTTTGTTTTCATTCATTGTGGTAAAATATACATAACATATGATATGGTTTGGCTCTGTGTCCCCACCCAAATCTCACCTCGAATTGTAATCCCTACAATCCCCACATGTTGAGAGAGGAACCAGGTGGGAGGTGATTAGATCATGGGGATGTTTTCCCTCATGCTGTTCTCCTGATAGTGAGTCAATTCTCAAGAAATCTGATGGTTTTATAAGGCAGGTTTTCCTCTTCTTGCTCTCTCTCTCTCTCACCTGATGCCATGTAAGATGTGCCTGCTTCCTCTTCCACCATGATTATAAGTTTCCTGAGGCCTCCCTAGCCATGCAGAATTGTGAGTCTACTAAATATCTTTCCTTTATAAATTACCCCATCTAGGGTATGTCTTTATAGCATTGTGAAAATGGACTAATACAACATACAATTTATCATTGTAACCATTTTTTTCCAGTAACTTTAAAAAATACTTAAAACTATTTTTCAGTAGCATTAGTACATTCACAGTGTTGTGCAACTGTCACCAGTATCTATTCCCAAACATTTTCATTATTCCAAAAAGAAATACGGTACTCCTTAAACAATAACTGTCTAGTCCTTCTTCCCTTAGCCCCTGGTAACCTCTATTCTACTTTTTATCTCTATGCATTTGCTTATGCTAGGTACGTCCTATAAGTATGATTGTATGATATTTGTTCTTTAGTGTCTGGCTTATTACATTTCACATGTTTTCAAGGTTCATTCATATTGTAGCATGTATCAGAATCTCATTGTTTTATAAGGCTGAGTAATATTCCATTGTAAGTTTTCACCACATTTTGCTTTTTCATTCACCTGATGGAGACGGGTTGTTTTCACATCAAGGCTTTTGAATAATGGTACAATAATACGTAATAGCAATAACGCTACAAATAATGCTATTTGAACATCAAACATGCAAATATCTGCTTGAGTACTTGCTTTCAATTCTTTGGGGGTATATATGCCTAGAAGTAGAATTGCTGAATCATTGATAAGTATATGTTCAACTTTTTAAGGAGTCTCCAAGCTGTTTTCCACATTGGTTGCATCATTTTACATTACCACCAGCAATACAAAAAGGGTCCCGCCTTCCCCACACCCTGCCACCACCCTAATACTTGTTATTTTTTGTTCACTTAATTTTTTTGCTAATAGCCATTCTAATGAATGTGAAGTAGTATCTCACTGTGTGTGTTTTTTTTTTAATAGCTTTACCAGTTAGCTAGAGAGAGGCTTACTCTTTAGCATTCAAAAGTATAGTCTTCTGAGTCAATATATCAGGGTTCAAATCCTGGCTCTGATAACCAGCAGACCCATTAGGGTCACCTTGGGATATTTATTCAATTTTTCTGTGCCCCAGTTTATTCACATGTAAAATGAGGATAATAATAGCAACCCATCTCATGTGGTAGTGGTATAAATTAAATACATTAACTTGATGCAGTCTTGAGAGTTTCCTTTCTGTATCTTGAATTTGACTAGTTTTTTTTTTTTTTTTTTTTTGAGACAGAGTCTTGCTCTGTCACCCTGGTTGGCATAATCTCAGCTCACTGCAAGCTCTGCCTCCCGGGTTCATGCCATTCTCCTGCCTCAGCCTCCTGAGTAGCTGGGACTACAGGTGCCCACCACCACACCCGGCTAATGTTTTGTATTTTTAGGAGAGATGGAGTTTCATGGAGTTAGTCAGGATGGTTTCGATCTCCTGACCTTGTGATCCACCTGCCTCGGCCTCCCAAAGTGCTGGGATTACAGGCTTGACTAGTATTTTTTATTAGTCCTTTAGACTATTTTTGTAAATTGTCCAGAATTCCTAGTTGCTTATAGTAAGAAGAGTAATTTGGGTCCTCTCAGTCTGTATTGCTATTGATGCACCTTGATATTATTTCATTGAAGAACTCCCTCTCCACCATGCTGTGAGCCATCACTCAAGCACCAACTCTACTTTCTGTTAACATTTTCTATTTTTTTCCTGTCAGCATTTTTTAAAGTCAAACTTTATTCTTTAGAGCAGTTTTAGGTTTACAGCAATACTGAGCAGAAGGCATAAAGAGTTCCCATAAACTCTCATCCCTGACACAGCTACAGCTTCCTCCAATATCAACATCCCCCACTAGGGTAGTACATTTATCGTAATTGATGAACCTACATTAACAATGTCATTATTATGCAGAGTCCATAGTTCCCATTAGGCTTCACTCTTGGTGTTATATATTCCGTGGGTTTAGATAAATCTATAATGATGTACATGCAGCATTATAGTATTAGACAGAGTAGTTTCATTGCTATAAAAATACGTTGTGTTCTATTAAACCTGCAAATGCCAAAAACCACTGATGTTTTCACTGCCTTAGTTTTGTATTATCCAGAATGTCATATATTTGGAATCATATAGAATGTAGCCTTTTCAGATTGTCTTCTTTCACTTAGTAATGTGCACTTATAGTTCCTCCATGTCTCTTCATGGCTTAGAAACTCATTGCTTTTTAGTGCTGAATAAAGTTCCATTGTCTGGATATACCACAGTTTATTTACTCATTCTACTGAAGGACAACTTGGTGGTTTCCAAGTTTTGGCAATTATGAACAAAGTTGCTATAAATATCCATGTGTATGTTTTTGCGTGAACAAAAATTTTCAACTACTGTGGTTAAATACCAAAGAGCACGATTGCTGGATCCTATGTAATAGTATGTTTATTTTTGTAGAAAATTGCCAAACTGTCTTCTAAAATTGCTGCACCAGTTTTCATTCCCACTAGCAACGAAGGAGTTTTCCTGTTGCTCCACATCCTTGACAGCATTGGTGGTTTCAGTATTTGGATTTTGGCCATTCTAATAGATATGTAGTGATATCACCTTGTTGTTTTAATTTGCGTTTCCCTGATGACATATGATATGGAAAATCTTTTAATATACTTATTAATCATCTATCTTCTTTGATATGGTGTCTGTTAAGTCTTTGGCCCAGTTAATAATCAGGTTTCTTGTTTTGTTTTTGTTGAGTTTTAAGTATCTTTTGTACATTTTGGCAATAGTCCTTTAGCAGATTTTTTTTTTTTGCAAATATTTTCTCTCGGTCTCTGACTTGTCTTCTCATTCTCTTGATAATTTCTTTTGCAGGACAGAAAATTTTAATTTTAATGAAGTTCAGCTTAGCAATTCTTTCTTTCATGGATTGTGCCTTTTGTATTGTCTCTAGAAAGTCATTGCCAAACCCAAGGTCATCTGTATTTTCTTGTATGCCATCTTCTAGGTGTTTGGTAGTTTCACATCTTACACTTCTGTTTATAATCTATTTTGAGTTAATTTTTGTGAAGTGTGGAAATTGTGTGTCTAGATCCTTTTTTTTTTAACATGTGCATGTCTGGTTCATCTGGCATCATTTGCTGAAAAAAAAAACAAAACCCCAAACCCTATATTTTCTTCATGGTATTGCCTTTGACTCTTTATCAAAGATCAGTTGACCATATTTATGTCGTTCTATTTCTGGGTGCTTCTGTTTTGTTCCATTGACCAGTTTGTCTGTTGTTTTGTCCATGCCACATGGTCTTGCTTAATGTAGTTTTATAGTAAGTCTTGAATTCTGATACTGTCACTTGTCTGACTTTATTCTCGTTTTTCAATATTTTGTTAGCTATTCTGGTCTTTTGCCTCTGTATAAACTTTAGAATCAGTTTGTCAATATCCGCAAAACAACTTGATGGGATTTTTATTGAAATTGCATTCAATCTCTAGATCATGTTGGGAAGAGCTGATCTTGACAATATTGTCTTCCTATCCATTTTTAGTTCTTTGATGTCTTTTATCAGAATTTTATAGTTTTCCTCATATAGGTCTTGTACGTATTTTGTTAGATTTATAATTAAGTATTTTATCTTTTGAGGCTAATGTAAATGGTATTGTGTTTTTAATGTCAAATCCTACTTGTTCATTGTTGGCATATAGGAGAGCAATTGACTTCTGTGTGTTAACCTTGTATTCTGCAAACTTGTTATAATTACTTTTTAGTTCCAGAAGTTTTTGTTGTTTTTGTTTTGGTTGTGTTTTGCTACATAGATAATCATGTCCTCTATCAAAAAAGACATTTTGAATTCTATCTTCCCAACTGTATAGATTTTATTTCTTTTACTTGTCTTATTGCATTAGCTAGGATTTCCAGTACAATGTGGAAAAGCAGTGGCAAAGTGTAGCATTCTTGCCTTGTTCCTGATCTTAGCAAGATCTCAGTCTATATGGTTATCAGTAGCTTCTAGTTTGTCATCATTAAGTAGGATGTTAGCTGTATTTTTTTTGTAGATAAGTCCTAGTTTACTGGGAGGATTTTTTCATGAATGGGTGTTAGGTTTTGTCAAACGCTTTTTCTGTATCTATTGATATAGTCATGTAACTTCTTCTTCAGTCTGTTGAGATATAGGATTATATTAATTGGTTTTCAAATGTTCCATCAACCTTGCATAACTGGGATAAATCCCACTTGGTCCTGGTATGTAATTTTTCAAATACATTTTGAGTTTGATTTGCCAATGCCCCGCTTTATCTCTGATAACTTTCCTTGCTCTGAAATCTGCTGTATCTGAAATTAATACAGCTACTTCTCCTTTTTTTCATTAGTGTTAGCATGGTTTATCTTTCCACATCCACTTATTTTTAATCAATATATGTCTTTATATTTAAAATGGGTAGCATATAGTTGGTTATTGTTTTTTGATCCACTCTGACAATCTCTGTGTTTTAATGGTATATTTCAATTATTAGTGTTCAGTGATTATTGATATAGTTAGATTAATATCTACTATCTTCATTACTGTTTTATATTTGCTGCCATTATTCTTTGTTCCTATTTTTGTCTTCTTCTGTTTTTATGCTTATTTTGGCTTTAATTGAGTATTTCACATGATTTCGTTTTTTTCCTTTCTCATACTATATATATAATATATATATTTTTATATATAGTAAATAAATGTAAATAAATATATTTACATTTTGTTGTTGCCCATGAGTTCACAGTATGCATTTACAACTAATCCAAATATACTTCTTTGTGGGTAGTGTAAGTGCCTTATAATAACAAAATAATTCGAATTTCTCCCTTCCATCCCTTGTATCATCACTGTTTTCATTTTACTTATACATTTTATTTATGCATAAGGATACATAAGTATATACACACATGTAATTATGGTTATTATAATTATAACTTATAAATAATATATATTAATATATATCAATTATGTATGAGTGTGTATTATGTATGTACAACTATATTGAACATATATTGTTATATATCAATATTTGCATATAATTATATATAATATAGTTATATATTTCAATTTATAAAACACATATAAAAACACATGTAATTGAATACATTGTTTCCATTATGATTTGGAATAATCTGGTATCTGTTCACTCAATTAAAAATAAGAAAAATAAAAGTTTATATTTTACCTTATTCTTCCTCCAATGCTTTTCTTTTTTTTGTGTTGATCCAAGTTTCTGACATATATTATTTTTCTTCTCTTTAAATAACTTCTTTCAACTTTTTTTTGCTAGGCAAGTCTACTGGCAACAGATTTCCTCAAGTTTTGTTTATCTGAAAAGTCTTTATTTCTCCTTCACTTTTGAAAGAAAATTTTTCAGTGTACAGAATTCTAGTTTGGTAGTTGTTTTGCCCTCAACGCTCTAAATATTTCATTCCACTCTCTTATTGCTTGTGTGGTTTCTGAGGATGAGTCAGATGTTATTCTTGTCTTTGCTCCTTGGTAGATAAGGTATTTGTTTCCTCTGTTATCTTTCAGAATTTTTTTTATCAGATAACAAATAGAACCCAAATAAAGAAATGATTTTTGTTATTTTATTTTTTGTAGAGACAGGGTCTTGCTCTGTTGCCCAGGCTGGTCTTAAATTCCTGGCCTTAAGTGATCTTCCCACCTCAGCCTTCTAAAGTGCTGGAATCATAGACATGAGCCACCATGCCCGGCCAAAACAGGATTTTTAAAAGATAATATTGGGTGAACTATGCAGTCACCTACTAGTTATATGAGGAAGGATTCCATGAGGGCCTATTTACCCATCAAAACATAGTTTTCTTACTGGCCTTCTTATTGCCTTGTACCCTATCTGGCCTATTATTCTAATAATCAGTCTGAAATAACAGAAGTGATCATACATTATTAAAGTACTCTTAAATTAGCTCGTCTTGTTAACTCTTCTTGAAATGAAGGAATTTGAGGGTATAATGCATGCAAGAAAAATATTTTCATGGTTACAATAATATTTGTTGTATTTTTCTGATACAAACTACTCTTAGCAAAAATGTGTTTTATTAGATTATGTTATTTGACAAAATTAACTTAGGAAGCATATCCCTGTGGCTCATGGAGAATTACAAAACAGTGAAGAATCATCTATTGCCTTTGCTTATATTAATGAGAAATGGACATGAAATCATTCTTAGGGACTTTCCTGGCATAGACAGCCCTAAACTCCAGTTTCAACTCAACCCACTATCTCATATTTCATCCTTTCAAAGACTTTTTCTTTTTCTCTTTTCTGCCAATTTTTATGCTGTTTTCAGATTGTCAATTTACTGATGGCCAAAACTCATCATTATCCCTTTCATTTCCAGAGGCCTAAGATAATAAGCTTTTAATCCCAATTCTAGACAGAGTCTACAAGATATACAGCAACATTGGCATTTCATTTAATAGTACAAATTACTTCGAATCTTGTCTTCATTTTCCTCTTGTTATTGGTACTACTAGAAATCAGGTATATTACAGATAAAAGCAGGTCTTTGGGGAAGATTTTGGATGCAACAGTGTTTGGTGGGGTGATATGGGTCCTTTTGTGAACTAAGTAAGGTCATTAAAAACAGGTGACAGACAACTACATTTAGACTGAATACTTCTAAGGAATCAAACTGAGAATAAATGTCCATAAGCTGCCTCATTCTTGGGCATAAAATAACACTATACATACACACATAATTTCTAAGAATAACAATTAACAAATAGTGTTACATTTGTTCTATGCCTGTTAGATATACTGTAAAGCAAGTCTTGCAGGCAAGAACCATATGTCATATTCATTTTGAATCTTGCATGCCTAGTAAAGAACCTTGTACATGGTTGGTCTGAATACATGCTTAACTAAATAAATTAAGGAAAGAAATTATGTGTGAAATTCAAATAAAACTTTATTGCTTTTAGAATCAGAATGGTGTAATTAAATAACGTTAAGCACTAACACGTTGACGTGGTATTTCACTTTGAAAAAAAATTATTTCAGTTAGCTGATTTGGAAACTGCGTGTTTCCTTTTAGCAAGGTGAGGTGGAGGCTTAGGTAACAAGAGGTGGAGTCTTTGCACAACCCAACTAAATAATTTAAAATAATATAAATAATTTAGGCCCACCATACTACCTTTTCCTCATTTATAACATTGCATTTATCAAAGTATCTGAATAATTGCCATGGGTTTTTTTTTGTTTTGTTTTGTTTTTTGAGACCGAGTCTCGCTCTGTCACCCAAGCTGGAGTGCAGTGGCGCAATCTTGGCTCACTGCAACCTCTGCCTCCTGGGTTTAAGCGATTCTCCTGCCTCAGTCTCCCAAGTAGCTGGGACTACAGGCACGTGCCACCAAGCCTGGCTAATTTTTTGTATTTTTAGTAGAGACAGGGTTTCACCGTGTTAGCCAAGATGGTCTCAGTCTCTTGATCTCATGATCTGCCCGCCTCGGCCTCCCAAAGTGATTGCCATGATTTTAAACTCAATTTACCAGTGTAAACACAGTCTTATTTTGCTCACCAAATTAGTGTGGCCTACTTTTATATTTGTCATCATTTTTCCACTGCTACCAGCAAGCATTTATTGTGTGCTTACTGTGTACAAAGTAGTTGCATACTCTGATGCTGGTAGAGAAAATGCATTCCATTCAGAAAGAAGTTTACCACATGGACATAATTTAAAATAAAAGCATGGAGTAGCTTTCTGACAATTTATCTGTGATATAAACATTTTGAAAAGACTAAAAATGTTAGGGGCAAAAGGAAATGCTTATATAAATTGTTAAATCTACTTGATGAAGTATTTGAAGATACTCTAGCAACTTGGCAACCTACCATGATATTTAAGCTATTGTGATAGCTATAAAACTGTTTGAGTATGGAGGAGAATAGTCAAGGAAGACAGGAAAAATGTACATAGTACTAGCCTAGTTGAAATATTTCTTCTTAATTGCTTAAATGTTGAAACAGTTATATAGTTTAAATAATGAAAGATATGATCTGTGGAGATATAACCTTAATCCTTAAAGAGCTTGGCTTATAACTTAACTGCAGGGAGATAGTAAGTACACTTATGCATGGAAAAATAACTCATGCCCTAGGATTTCTGACATCAGAGTTGAAGGAATACCATGGACAATAAGAATTTCAGTTCTAAAATTTTTCTTCTATGCTGCCATTTCCATCTTCTGAGATATTGACAAGATGGTCAATTCAGAGACCATTAGACACAGGAAACGTATCACATGAAGAATAGCATCCCTAGTGCATTACTCCGTCATTTCCAGCTCATTTAGTTTCCATCTACAAAGCCATTTGGTGCTTCTATTACACAGTGACTGATTTTCCAATTTAAACCACATTCATTCATATTTTATCTAGTTTTGCTTTGTTATAAAAATACTCTAGGATAAGACTTAATGATCACCACTAATTACATTTTTACAAAAATTTCACTTAATTCTTCTGAAGTTTACATTTACATAGGGAATTGGGAACATTTTAATTCAGTTTATCTTCTGAATAATTGTGAGTAAACTATTCTGGAGAAAATATGAGTGTAATCGTTTTAGAAAGGGTCAATTTTCAAGTCTGTCCTTGATGCAAAGGTTGGTGTCCTATGACTGTGTACAGTTAGACCAGAAAGCTAGTGGATCAAGATCATAGGCTGTTTCTGTGTGGCCAAGTTAGGTTTGGAAAGGTACTTGTAGTCTGTGCCCTGCTTATATATAAGTTGTTGATCTTACTAATGCTGTGGGCTAAATTGTGTCCCCTAAAATGTATATGTTGAAGCCCTGACCCCCAATGTGATCGTCTTCGGAGATGGGTCCTTTGAGAGATAATTAGATTTAGATATAGTCATGAAGCTGAACCCTCATGATGGGATTAATGTACTTATTAGAAGAAACTCCAAAGCACTTACCTCCTCTTTTTCTCCCAGCCAAGAGAGGACCAAGCAAAAAGGTGGCCGTCTATGAGCCAGGAAGAGATTCCTTAACAGGAACCAATGATCATGCTGGCATCCTGATTTTCAAATTCCAGCCTCCAGAACCGCGAAAAACAAACAACAAACAAATTTCTATTGTTTAAGCCACCCAGTCTATGCTGTTTCGTTATAGCAGCCTGACTAAGTGTTAGGATACCACATCAGTGGCTGAAGGTCCTATTCCAGTGGCCAGTGTCTCTAACTTGTTGTTTGAGGACTTTCTCTGAAACCAAAGGTTTCAACTCAGCTTGAGGTCTTGGAAGTGTCAAGAAACTCACCAATGCATTCTCCACCCTCAGCAGCTCTCAACTACTGGCTGTAGCATTTGACTCCTGGCTTCTAGAAAAGAACTCTAGGGGTGTATTCTAAATTGTTTATCACACCCATTGGTAGCTGGCTTCATGACACAGCCTTTTGGGGCTGCTTTCTCTTTGTGGTCACATCCTTATTCCCTGAGAGAGGTTTCCTGTATCTCCCAAATAAACTACCAGCACTTGATTTTTGCTCAGGTTCTGGCTTGTTGGAACACAAGACAATGCTGAAGGTCTTACTTTGTAAGGCATCTTGTTTGTGTGATAGGATATAGCCAGTTGCAGGGGGGATATTGCGGGGGTCTGGAAATGTCACTAGGGTGTTAGCAATGCTGGAAAGAGATTGAAGTGCAGCTTTAATCCTGGTAGATAACAGTATTTCTCTCCTACGTCAAACACTCAGGCAACACATGCATGTTTGCATTGAATGTATGTTTATTTTTACAATTGTTAAATCAAACTAAAATCTGGTCTGCAAAAGCCTCTGTGCTCATCATACACTTGAATTATTGCATATGAACTGCAACCTGACTTAGTATGTAAACAAACAGAAAACCTAATTTAGGAATGTGCTTCTGTAAGAAAAGCTAAGTCTCAGCAAACACAGCAGCTCTACTTCAACCACGCATAGGCAGCCAGTTGTTCAAATTGTTTTCATATAAGGCAAATGCTGAGCTGTCACCAATCCAGCTGTTTCTGGGCCTCACTTCTTTCTTTTTTTTTTTTTTTCCTTTGAGGCAGAATCTCTCTCTGTTGCCCAGGCTGGAGTGCAGTGGTATGATCTCGGCTCGCTGCAACCTCCGCCCCCCAGGTTCAAGCTATTCTCCTTCCTCAGCCTCCTGAGTAGCTGGGATTACAGGCACCCACCAATACCCCTGGTTAATTTTTGTATTTTTAGTACAGACAGGGTTTTGCCATGCTAGCCAGGCTGGTCTTGAACTCCTGACCTCAAGTGATCCATCCGCCTTGGCCTCCCAAAGTGCTGGGATTACAGGTGTGAGCCACCATGCCCGGCCTCTGTGCCTCACTTCTGGTTTTCATGCATCATATTCCTTTTTTTCTGCCTATAAATCTCCTCTGACCACGTGGCAGCCCCAGAGTCTCTCTGAATCTGTTCTGATTTATGGGACTGCCTGATGCATGAATCATGTTTTTTGTCTTCCTCAATTAAACTCTGTTAAATGTAATTTCTCTAAAGTTTTTATTTAAACAGATCTGGTATCAAAAATGAAATTTGAAGTAAAACTTTGGTGGCCCCCAGGAACAGCAGGGGACCAGGTGAGGTCCCCACAGAGCCAATTTTTCTCACTGCTCTCTTGTTTGTAAACTGTAAGTCATGGGTGAGTTTTCTCTGAGATTCTGAAGTCCACTAATGTGTATTCTGAGCTCTTTTAATTTATTTGAGCAATATTTAATTGCATTGGATCCAGGATTAGATTAGATTTGACAATTAACTGGATTGGATTTGCTTAGAGGCCTTGGACCTCAGGCAGGTGCATTTTTGATAATGGATTTGTCTCAGTCCAAATTGTCTGGGGCTCCACCTTCTGGGATTCTAGTTCATTTTATGTATAGAAATTATGAGCCCAGAATGTATGGATTTTTAGAAAAACGGGTTAATCTTACTAGAGAAAACTTAGAATTAATATGGCCACAACGGAGAAGTTTTAAATTGGATAAAATGCTTTATTTGTGAGGGATATAAGAAAAAAGGATTAAAGAATCCTGAAAACACAATAGAATGTATTCTTTAATTGGTATATGGAGACATCTAAAAGACTATCCAAATAAAAAATTGCTGCCTTAAAATATATTTATTTTTTGCAAAAAAGCAAATGAGAAGCTTAAGTAACAGACCAAGAACATGACCAAAAAGGGCTATACAGTGACCAAACCAACCCAACTATCCCTTTTCTATCCATTTCAACCTATATACTCTGAGCCCATTCCTAAATTACCATGTCACAATGAAGATGATGAAAACAGAAAAATTAAACAAGATATGCCTTACAAAGTAAGGCATAAAAACCTTTTTATTTTTATTTTATTCTTATTTTTTTAATTTTACTTTTCCATAAGTTATTGGGGTACAGGTGTTATTTGGTTGTATGAGTAAGTTATTTAGTGGTGATTTGTGAGATCCTGGTGTGCCCATTACCTGAGCAGTATACACCGCACCGTATTTGTTGTACAAAGTAAGACCTTCTGACCTATTGTCAGGTACTGTTATAAAAGCAGACAATGTTTTTTTTCTAGTGCCCTAGTTGTTGGCAACAAGGCAGACAACTCGGGGTAAAGAATTTCTTGTTCTAGGACCTCTTGGTTGGAATTTAAAGTAAGGATGAGAAGGTCTCTTTGGCTTTGTCCCTTGTAACTGTTATAATTGGAGAGACCTAAGCTTGGTAGCCTTTTGGGTTTGTTCTTGCCCTGGAGTCCTCACAAAATGTTCAGCTAAAGTCACCCATTCAGTCATATCTGTAACTTCCTATCTCAGTTTATGTTTTTTAATTAAACTGCTAAGTTCAAGACAGAGTCCATTTATTAATAGAGCAGTTAATGTCATTCCAATCCCTGCAGGAAATACTCTTTGCTGTATGTTGATTCCTCCTTTTTTTTGGTCTACAAGATTGTATGATGAGACAATCAAATTTTTTTGTGGAAAAAGCTTAGGAATTGAATCTAAAAGGCTTTAGCAATTTTTTTTCTAGCTCCTTTTGGCCCTTCTCATGAAGAGGTTTTTGAAAGGTCTTTGATATCCTTCTCAGGTTTGTCCAGTTCCACTGTTGCCATCCATTTTCAGGTGTTGCCAGGCCCCAAGGTCAAGTAAATAAATTGGTAAAGGTCAGGGAATCCTGGGTCATAACCTCCTATGAGAATTCTAAATTTCTCAGTAAATTTTTGAGGATTTTCCCTTGAATCAGGGAAGTCCTTTACAATGGCTCTAAGCTCAGTTTTAGACCATGAAGCGTAGACGGTTGCAGCAGGAAGGCCTGACTTTGTTCAGAAGGTCTTACTTTGTAAGGCATCTTGTTTAATTTTTCTTTTCTCATCATCTTCATTGTGAAAGGATAATTTAGCAAAAACATTAGTGGTACTAACCTAAATTGTACTTAATAGTACCTCACAATGGATCAGAAGGTCTTACTTTGGTACTTACCTAAATTGTAAGGTACTATTTGAAAGATAGTACCTTACAATCCTAATGCTATCTATCAAACTTCAGTAAGAGCAATTTTAGCATCAACTAATGAACAGTAGCAAAACTAACAAAAGATTAATCAAAAGTGCTTTAAAGGAAGCAGTACTGGCTCATATTCTGCCAAGTTTCTGGCCACTCAGGACCTGGCTACAGGGAAAGCAGAATCAAACCAGCAGGTGCTCTGGACTCAAGCTCTCACATTGTGGCTCGCTTTCCTCCTGTGGTCCCTGGCAGCCCATGGTCCCCTTGGCATTTCCAGGCCCCCGTGGGATGTGGGTGGAGCCCTAGGAGCCAAGGGGCCACTCAGAAAAGGCTAGAACTTGGCCTTGCAGTCAGTCGGCTTCTGCCTATTGTGGTCATGTTCTTTCCGGAGTGCCTGGAGCGCTCTCTCAGTGGACGCAGTGGCCATCAAGCCTTCCTGGACCATTTTCTCATAGAAGATGACCTCCCTGGTTGAGACTGCAGTGAGTCAAGATCATACCACTGCACTCCAGCCTGGCGACAGAGCGAGACTCCGTATCAAAAAAAAAAAAAAAAAAAAAGAAGAATATCTCCCTCTGAAAATTGGAAGTGTCTTTCTTCAATTCCTGGGCCAGGTCTTGGGCCATTTTTCTTGTAGTGGTTGCCGGTCTGACACTCATGGTTCAAGTTTTCATACAGCTTGCGAAGTCTCTTGTCGAGGTTCAGGTAGGAGGAGGACACATACTGCCTGGACCTTGACAAGAGACTCCTGCTGAGGCCCCGTCATGTGTTCTTGGTGTAGTTCAGGCAGAGTAGGAAGCATCATCAACAGCTATATGAGCTCTCTCTCCAGCTCTGGACTTGCATCCTGCAGAGAGTCCTGCCACCTGAGCAGATCTTGGATTTGTGCTGTGAGTTCTGTGCTCCTTTGGATTTCTTCCCACAATGGCATGCCTGCTTCTTCAATCTCCCCCTCAGGACATTTGAAGGACACACCTGAGTCATCATCATCACCCACAGTCTTCACAGGGACTTGTGGCCAGAATGCTGAGGGACCACCATGTCCTGCTTCCCTGTTCCCCTCCACTGCCAAGTCCCCATCTTCCACGTGGTCTCTCCCACCCTCAAGTAGATGCAGGATGCCTGGTGAGGTGTGGGCCAGGGAAGCCACTCCAACATTTGCAGCCTGGTCCATTCCTGCCTTGACCTCTTCTGGCCTTTTCTTCTTTGCCTGCAAAGGTTGCTTCCATCTTGGAATTTCTTGGTCGGGTAGCTCTGCAAGTTGCTGACAGTCCAAGATGTCATTCAGGTTGTCCATGGTTTGCCCCTGAAGATCCTCTCCACTGTGCTGTGAGGTGTGCAGAACGTGTTTTGCATCAGTCACTTGGGGAAGTTCAGGAGGCCTGCTTTCTTTTGCTGTTTTCAGGAGCTCACCTGAGTCCCAAAGGGAACACCTGCTCATTTCATTTGGAATCCTCAAGTAGAGGGTTTGGGGCAATCAAGAACTAGCCTCCGACATGGACAACATGAAGCCACCAATGGCCTGAGGTGCTAGCCACATCTTGTCTCTGGCCTTTCTGTTGACTTCATGCTGTGCCAAATCCCTTTGGGCCGGCTCACCACATGTCATCTCCTGACCATAAAGGCCACCACAGCAGTGCATGCTTGGATCACCGGGTATCCATAAGGTTCCTGGCACTAGTCCCAGGACTCTATATTAGTACTACTGTCCACAGGTGGGCCAACAGCAGCTGAGTAGGCATTTCGTGGTAGGCAGCAGGCCCTCTGTGGCTCCCAAGGGCTCTGCAGCTCTGCCTTCACTTGTCACTGACCTGTGAGCCACAGCTCACCACTCACAACCCTGTGGGATATTCCACCTCTAACACGAACAAGGGCCCACCAACCAGTGTAGGCCATCCGTTGAGCTGAGGTGAGGGGAGGCACCCCGTGTGCTAGAAAACTATGTCCCTGATTTTGCTGTGCGAATAGAAGGTGACATTACTTATGCAGTTCCTTGGGGGAGTGGAAACAGTTCATGGCAGTTCCTAGATCAAGCCTCTCCAGGCCCCACTTGGCTCTGCAGCACAGCTAGAGGGTCAAAGCAGGCTGTGCCACAGCCCTGTGTCCACACAAGATCCTCTCAGGACAACGTGGTGGCCAGTCCCTGTTGGGACTCATTACCCCCGTTTCAAGTTTCCTTCTGCTGCAAGGAAGCCTGGTCCTACCTACAAAGAGGCTGTCTACCTTGCTGGATTGAGCTTCTTGAAGGGACTATGTTTTCTTAATCTCTGTATCCCCAATAACTCACCAGTAGCCAGTATACACTAGGGGCTTAGTCGTCATTTGCCTTGTTTTTTTGTTGACTCTACTCTACTCTCACTTAGGACATATCACTTTCCTCTCTTGACTCCATATTCAGATCTGTGAATAAGAGTAAGTGGGTAAAGGCCCCTCTAGCTTTAAAACCTCTCCAGTATAGAGAGGGTTTCTGCTTCTGAAACCAGAACCAGGAGCTAAGGAATGCTGAAGGCAGCATTTTTGCTGGCATGATGGATAAACCCTACAGATCTGGCTATAGGGTGACACCTGGCCACTTGAATGCCTCTGCAGAATTTGACCCTAGTTTTCAAATTAGACCCAAGATGATATTTAGTGTTGGTGGCTTTGTGGTTTTTTTGCTTTCTTTTTTTTGAGACTTTCTTTTTTTGAGACCTACAGAGGTTTCTGCCCTGAAATCCTGCTCCCCACAGGCACAGCTACAACATGCTCCAGTCCTACTCTTTCCAAGAATATAGGCCATGGGACCACCAGGACCCCGCTTTCTTGGACTCTGCAGTCTGTGTGGGCAGCAAGGCTACAGTGGTGAGAGTCGCCCTGGTGGTGAGGGCTGAGAGCAGAGTAGTTGTGTTAGGCAGCGTCCTGGCCACCAGTGACGAGCAGAGTGGCTCAGCTTCTGTCTACCCCTTGGAGTTGCCATCTTGTCATCATGAGCTCTTCCCCAAGGACCTGTTTTTTGGTTTCCCTTTGCCCGGGTGGCAATGGTGGCCTCTTTGGCCCTGCCAGGGACTAGGCATAGTGAGGGGAGGGGCAGCCAATGGGCCTGAGGTGGGTGGGTAGCCTGTGGCCTCTGGTTATGGCCTGCTGCAGCCCAGACATCTCCTCAGGCCCTCCCTGGCTCTGCTTCAGGCCTCCACCTCCACCACCTCTGGGGGCCCAGACTGCATCCCAAGACTTACTTCTAAAACTAAAAGGGCACATACAATTCTCCTCAGAGGGAGAAATAATGTTAGCGTTTCCTGTCTCTCCTGAACCAGAACTGTTAAGATCTCTGTGGCAGAAATTGATAAGATCAAAACTCAGGCCTATGATACCTCTGACCTTTCTAAAATACCTGAATGTTTATGGACTTCTTCCTCAACTGTTACAGGAAGAATTAAATGTGTGGAACCTATAAAAGTTCAAATAGACCATTCATAACCTTTGCCTAAGTTACCTCATTATCCATAAAAACCCAAAGAAATTCAAGGGCTGTCGCCAATTATAGAATATTTAATTAAACAAGGACTTATAATTCCATGTTTTCATCCTTCTAACACTCCAATCCTTCCAGTTTTTTTTTCTTTTTTCTTTGTTTCTTTTTTTTAAAAACAAACAAACAAATGAGGTTAGACATTTGGTTAAGATTTATAGGTGTTAGCAGTGGCAAATTCATATGGTCTGCAGCAACCTCAATTCTTTCCTCCTTGGAAGAAAGAATTTGACCGACAAACATAAGGCAGAGGGAGAGACTGAGGCAAGTTTTAGAGCAGGAATGAAAGTTTATTAAAAATATTTAGAGCAGGAATTAAGTGGAGTAAAGTACTCTTGAAAGAGGGTCTTTTCCTTGGGAAGACAGTCATGATCAGGCTTTTAACCAAATAAAGTAGGCTTTACAACAGCCCTCAGATTTAGGACTTCCAAATTACACTAAACCTATTACCTTGTTTGTTCATGAACATAACAAGTGAAGCATTAGCAGTTCTTACTGAAGAACAGAGGGGGAAACATAGGTCCATTTCATGGTATAGCCTGTAACTAAACCTAGAAGCTAAGGCGTATCCCGGTTGCTTAGTAGCAGTAGCAGCAGCAGCTAAGTTGGTAGGTGCTTCATCTGAATTGGTTTTAGGGGATGCACTTAATTTGCAGTATGCTGTGGAAAGTCTTAAATTTCAATGAAACTCAGCCTTTTTCAGCAAGTTGACTAATGTGAAATACTTCTCCTGTTTCCTAATCTTTACCTAAACACTGCAGTCTACTTAACCCTACTCTAATGCTGTCTCTCTCTTTTTTTTTTTAACATGGTGAATAATTTCTTGTTTTCCTCCTGAGTCATATAATATGCTCTCATATATAATATAGCTCACCCAGACAGCACAGGCTTCATTGTCACCAGGCTATAAGAGGGGCTGTTTATTTGGCTTGTTTATTTTGGGTGCTACAGTCTTAACTGCAGTTGTCATTAGGGAAGCGTAGAGGGTACATACATGACCCAGTCATACCACTTGCTAAAATATTGAAATATTTCTGAACTGGTTGCTAAAAGGCTGCTTCCTTGATACTCCTAAGTATTCTTCCTTCCCTCCTGTATTAGTCCATTTTCACACTGCTGATTAAAACATACCCAAGACTGGACAATTTACAAAGGCAAGAGGTTTAATGGACTCACAGTTCCATGTGATTGGGAAAGCCTCACAATCATGGCGGAAAACAAAGGAAAAGCAAAGGCACATCTTACACGGATGACAACAGGCAAAGACAGAGTTTGTGCAGGGTAACACCCCCTTATAAAGCCATCAGATCTCGTGACACTGATTCACCATCATTAGAACAGCATGGGAAAGACCTTCCCTCATGATTCCATTACCTCCCAGCAGGTCCCTCCCACAACATGTGGGAATTCAAGATGACATTTGGCTGGGGACACAGCCAAACCATATCACCTCCCTTCTCCCCTCTCAAGCTGTCTAGATTTTCTCATCACTCAGATCTGATAACTCAAGGGTTAATGCTTACATATAATTTTTAATCTCAGCACTGTGTATAGGACAAGAAAAAAATAGGAGCTTTTTTGTTTTTTTTCTTGAGATGGAGTCTCACTCTGTTGCCAGGCGAGTGCAGTGGCATGATCTTGGCTTGCTGCAACCTCTGCTTCCTGGGTTCAAGTGATTCTCCTGCCTCCGCCTCCTGAGTAGCTGGGATTACAGGTGCCCACCACCGCATCTGGCTAATTTTTGTATTTTTACTAGAGACGTGGTTTCACCATGTTGGTCAGGCTGGTCTCGAACTCCTGACCTCGTGATCCGCCTGCCTTGGCCTCCCAAAGTGCTGGGATTATAGATGTGAGCCCAAAATAGGAGCTTTTTCATGTAGAAATTTTAAAGGTAACCTTATAATTAGTTTAAATGACTGAGCCCACACAAGGAAATAGACTTTATTTTTACTTATAAATTAAGCTTATTTATTTATTGTTATCAATTAGCTAAAACATGAATATATGTGAGTATATATATATATATATACACACACACACATTCACACAAATATATATACACAATGCATACATACATAATCATATATGTGTATATGTAAAACAAATATCTAACAGATATAACCAATGGGTAACTCCATATTATCTCTGCCTTGGTCCTACTTTTGCTGACCTGATCTTGTGTCACCATCCTCTGAACCCGTTTTTAATATTACCATAGTGTTCCTTGTTTTAGTCTCCTCTAAATACACATATAGACAAGTGTAGCTTTAGCTTAATCTTCTCAGCTGCTGGGATTCAAACATGTCTGGCCACCTGTGGCAGTCGAGTGGTGTGGCCCCATCAGGGAGCATAGTACTGATCTAGGCAAGGGGCTTAGTAGGTTGCTGAGCTTCATCTAAACACGTCTTCTTTGTTCTGATGACTCCTGTGAATATCTGAGCAAAGATGACACATAGGAAGGTTCTTTCTCCTTTATTAAAGTTCCTAGGATGCATCTGAAGCCTGTTATCCTAGGAATGAGTTTTCTATCCACTATCGATTTCTGTCTGAAACTTTTCTCTGTGAACTTTGATCTATGCCGTGCCCGTGAGAAGAGACTGTAGGATCTGGAGAGGAAAAGAAAAATTTCTGGGACTGACAATAATCTGAAAAGAGTCATTTTTGGAGAATAGTTAATGGATGCTCAGCTTAATACCTGGGTGATGGGATGATCTATGCAGTAAACCACCATAGCACACATTTACCTATGCAACATACCTGCACATCCTGCACATGTACCCCTGAACTTAAAAGTTAAAAAAAGAGTCATTTTCGGTATATAAAACTTAGAGCATTTCTTTTGTTTTAATGGAAAATGTTTCTCTTGATGTAGTGACCTCTTAGTTTCCTCTGTTAGATTACGTCAAGTCCATGGTGTGTATGGTGTACTTTCAACTGCAGCATTTTACTTAATTTCTCCAATATCAATGTGAGTTAGAATGTTAGAAATATGTTTTACATTTACAGATGAGGAAATTGAGGTGCAGGCTGTATTTAGCCTTAGCAATATAGATGGCCAGATTAATACCAGCAGCAGCAGCAACAAAAGCTTAAATGTTGTGTGAAAGCATTACTTCCTTGAGTCTCCTGGAAGAAATACAGAGCCTTGCAGCCCTAGCTAAAAGTAGGCGATTTATATGAAAAAGGACGCCCATAGGTTAAGACTTTGCAAAT
The DNA here is from genome assembly GCF_009828535.3 of Hylobates moloch. Classification (NCBI taxonomy): domain Eukaryota; kingdom Metazoa; phylum Chordata; class Mammalia; order Primates; family Hylobatidae; genus Hylobates; species Hylobates moloch. The sequence continues at coordinate 18,647,196 of NW_026652277.1, forward strand.
GATTGGCTGTTTGTAAAATGTGACTTTAAAAATGATTCTGGTGATAAAGCATCTGTTTCAGTCCTAATTATATGCTTCTGGCTTTCATCATTTCTCTTTATTTTTTACCTCCTCATCATCATGCTACATTTAGCTATTTTTTTCTTGCTGTTTTTTTCTGCTTATTTTCATTCTTGCCTCAGGAAAGATCACATACCTACAGCACTTTATTATTTGGCTTACTAGAATGCCATCTAGAAATCACTATTCTCTTCCCTCTTTGTACTTTATTTCTATTATATGCACAGAAGACATTTGGAATTCATGGGCAAGATCATGGGGATGATTTTTCAAGGTTACAATCATACCTTATTCAATTTTGAGTGCCCTGGAGCATCTAGCATGGTGTTATAGAGGCAAGTGGTACATTCTTGTTGCATGGACGCTCAAAGGAGAGGAGAACAAGACCAGAAATAAGAGTTTACATGCTTAAAAATGAAAGCAAAAATACAGGAGTGACCTTGATAAAAAGAGAGAAAAAGATTTATAAAAAATGTATTCTTTCTCATGATTTTGTTGTGCATAAAATATTAAATTATCAAAAAATTTAGATTGATGTTAAAAAAAGATCATCGTACACTCTATGGAAACATACGGTTTTTATATATGTATTTATCCTATTCATTGACTTGCTAAAAATGAACTGTCTACTCTGTGCTAGACATTATCATGGGTGCTAGGGATATAATGGTGAGTAAAAACAGATATGATTTTTGTTTTCATGTTTTAGAACTACTGGGATATAAAGACTGAATACTAACAGTGTGATATTTAAGATTTGATTGATTTTAAACAAAAAAAAACAAAAATCAACATACTAGAGACCAAAGTAGTCGATGTAAGTAAGAATTTTTGGCACATAAAACTGAAAAGTGGAGGTTATTTCTTTGGCATGGTTGGATGAGGGGACCGTCACTCCCCATTTCCTGGGCTGGTTTTGCTCTTCAGTAGCTCATTCTCAGGCAGGCTTTCTCCACATTTTAGCCAGATAGCCCTTAGTGGCTTCTGCTTTACACAAGCCTTCACATCTATGATCCCAGAAGGAGACAGATTCTCCTTTCTCTGTGGTTCCAGCTAGGATGACTTCTTCTTGGACTAGTAATCACTATGGCTTGGAAGAACTGGGCTGATTATTCAAGTCTGTGGTGGAAGTATGAAACTTCACCTTCCCATAAGCCACATAAAATGTGGCTTAGAAAGAGTGTTTATGTGTTAGAAGGAGGAGGAAGAGATGATAGGCAGGCAAAAATACATGAGAGTCACCATAAATACTACTAGAAATACAGAAATTATTGATTTGAAGAAAAGGAACAGAATTCTATAAATCAAGTCAAAATGGTGAAAATAGCTAAAATAAAATGGAAATAATATTGCTAACATATATGTAGTTTTTTTTTTTTTTTTTTTTTTTGAGACGGAGTCTCTCTCTGTCGCCCAGGCTGGAGTGCAGTGGCGCAATCTCGGCTCACTGCAAGCTCCGCCTCCCAGGTTCATGCCATTCTCCTGCCTCAGTCTCTCCGAGTAGCTGGGACTACAGGCGCCCGCCACCACGCCCGGCTAATTTTTTGTATTTTTAGTAGAGACAGAGTTTCACCGTGGTCTCGATCTCCTGACCTCGTGATCCGCCCACCTCGGTCTCCCAAAGTGCTGGGATTACAAGCGTGAGCGACCATGCCCGGCCATATGTAGTATTTATTATATGTACATAACAGTCATCTTCCTAAATGCAGAAACATTAGCAACATAACTTTAAAAGTCACCAAAAAGACAGATACACAGACTGTTATTATCTGTATTAAACAATTTATTAGAGGTTTAGGTTATAAATAAAGTCAAAAAATAGAAATTAAAGACACAAAGATTAGAAAGGGATAAATACAACTATTGATGGTTTTGCTTAATATAGTCATCTGCATAAAATTTTAAAATAATCTACTGACAAATTATTAAAAATTGTTCGATCTAAAAGGAAGGTTAGTAAGATGACAAGATATAATAACATAAATATAAACAAATCAATTGTATCTCCATTGACCAGCAAAAAGGTCTTTTTAGCACCCCCTATAGTAGCAACAAAAACTGAAAAATACATGTGAATATATCTAACAAAAGATGAACAAGATACATAATAATAAAATTGTATTAAAAGCGTTAAAAAAATTCAGAAAGTGGAGAGTTATGCTAAATTCATGTGTAAACAGACAATATCATTCATAATTCAGTTTACCTCAATCTGTCTATAAGGTCCATGGGGGGTCAATAAAAATTCCAACAGTTATTCACAGAACTTGAAAAATCAATTTTCACATTTTATAGGAGTGTACAAAGGGTCAAGAAAAGTCAAAACCACCAAAAAAAGAAGCAAGAAAGAGGACTTGCCTTACTATATATCAAGACTCTTTTGTAGCTATAGTAATGAAGACAGTATGATGTTAGTATAGAGGACACATTGAACAATGAAAGAGAACAGAAAGATGACAATAGACCATACAGATTCTGAACTTGATATCTGACAGAGGTGATAAAGCAGATCCATAGTGGAGCAGAGACCATTCCCTACAGGGAGTTGGAAGGACTGGTTGACCATATGAAAACACAAAATGACACTGGGTTCTTACATTGCACCAAACGAAAAGCTAAAATGGATTAAAGACATAAATATCAAAAACAAACCTTTAAAACATCTAGAACATAAAGAAATGTTCTGCTAGCTTTAGGATTGGAGACAATTTTTTTTTTGTTTTGAGATGGAGTCTCGCTCTGTCACCCAGGCTGGAGTATAGTGGCACGATCTCGGCTCACCACAACCTCTGCTTCCTGGGTTCAGGCAATTCTCCTGCCTCAGCCTCCCAAGTAGCTAGGATTACAGGTGCATGCCACCACACCTAGCTAATTTTTTTTTGTAGTTTTAGTAGAGTCAGGGTTTCATCATGTTGGCCAGGCTGGTCTTGAACTCCTGACCTCAAGTGATCCATCCACCTTGGCCTCCCAAAGTGCTAAGATTACAGGTGTGAGCCATCATGCCCAGCCCAAGAGGATTTTCTAAGATACAAAATGTGTTACACCTAAGGGAAACTACAAGTATATTTTTTTACGTTAAAATAAAGAATTTCTGCCTACCAAACACACCTTAAAGAACCTAAAAAGAGAGTCTACAGCCTAGGAAAAGATAATTCTATTACAAATACCTGACAAACTACTAGTAACCAGATTATTCACAGAATTGCTACAAGTCAATACAGAAATACAAACAGCATGACATAAAAATGGGTAAAATATATGAAGAGGCATTTCAAAGATGGAAAAACTCATGCTGGCAAAAATTAAGAAGTTTGACAATTGCCAGCACAAGAGATATGGATTATCTGGATCCTTTACATATTACTGATAGGTTATATGCTAGTACTTGAAACATTGGCCATTATATTTTAATTGTCTATCTTATAATGAGGCAATTTCAATCCTAGCTATATAGTCAAGAGAAAATTCTACCCAGATGCAACAGGAGAAATGAAAAGTAATGTTCCTGTTCAAAAGCAAAAAATTAGAAAAAACATAAATATTCATCAAATACTGATAAATTGTGGCATGTTTCCACTGTGGAATACTTTAGCTATAAATTGCAGCACTGATAGTATTTTTTCGTATACTTTTGAAAGAAAAAGTCAAGTCTCAGAAGACTATATACTGGGTAGAAAGTTCAAAACTAACAAATACTAAATACTATGCTGCCTTGGCATATATAGAAGCGAATTGTTAGCATAAAGTGAGATTAGTTGTTATCACTGGAAGATGTTTGAAATGGGGAAAGGGAAATGGGATAAGAGAAGAGATGAGCTCATACGTTTAAGTTATTGTTATGATCATTCATCGGTTTGAGTAATAGATTAAAATTGACCATTATATTATTTTAAATTGACCAAATAAAATAAGGCCTTGCATAGACTGTTAATGATCAATATTCAAGAACTGACTAATTCAGTCAAGTGCTGGACTTAAGTTGCACAACTGGAAAAATAGTGAAGTCATTTACAGGAAAACCTGAAAGCAGACCAAGATATCTCTCAAAAGAAGAAATATGAGAAGCCAACAAACACATGAAAAAATGCTCAACATCATGAATCACTGGAGAAATGTAAATTAAAACCACAGTGAGACATCATCTCACACCAGTCAGAATGGCTTTTATTAAAAAGTCAAAAAACAACAGACGGTGTGAATGTGGAGAAAAGGGAACACTCACAGTGTTTTAATAAACCAAGACTTTTAACAAAAAGTTCAGTGTATTCATACACTGTTGGTGGGAATGTAAAATAGTTCAACCTCTATGGAAAAAAGTGTGGCAATTTCTCAAAGAACTAAAAATAGAACTACCATTTGACCCAGCAATCCTACTACTGTATCTATCTCAAGGAAAAGAAACCATTATATGAACAGGGTACCTGCACTCATACATATATTGCAGTACTACTTACAGTAGCAAAGTCAGAGAACGAACCTAAGTATCTACCAATGATTGACTGGACAAAGATAATATATATACACTGTGGAGTACTGTGCAGCCATAAAAATAATGAAATCATGTTCTTCGAGGCAACGTGGATGGAGCTGGAGGCTATTATCCTAAGTGAACTAACACAGAAGCAGAAAATCAAATATTACACGTTCTCACTTATAAGTGGGAGCTAAACATAGGTATGCGTGGACATAAAGATGAGGTAAACAGACTCTGGGGACTTTAAAATCAGGAAAGGAAGAAGGAGGGTTAGAGTTGAAAAATTACCTATTGGGTACGATGTCCAATTTTGAGGTGTTGGGTATACTAGAAGCCCAACCCCCATTATTACACAATATATCCGTGTAACAAACAAGCACATATACCCTCTGAATCTAAAACTTAAAAGAAAGGAAAAGAAAACACCTATATCGAATTGATGTCTTCAGTTCCTTCTTACTAGGGAAACTGTCGTGGTGTCACTTAACCAGAGAAATGAAGGTAATTATTTCAGCAGTATTCTTTCTATTTTGTTCCTTTGGGGTCCACATTGTTCTCTCTCTTCCTCTGTATTGATGTCCATTATTTGATTCAGATCTGTATTACTTACTTTGTTCATACATATTTTATTTGTGAGATGATTTCTGTGCATAGAAGGAAGCCTCAGATTGCACATGGCTTAGTCTACAAATTGCATTCAGATATGTCTGAATATAGATAGGGAATGCTTGTCAAGATCCTACTTATTGGGAGGACTTTGGTGTTTCCTCAAGAAGATCTGCTGTAAGAGGAAGAGTGAGTTAGGCAGAGAAACTTGACTCAGAAGCTTGAGTCAGTTATATATTAGAGGCTATTGTCATGGGTGGATGATATAAAATATATATAACATGATGTCATTAATTGAATTTCTATCCACTGATTGTTCTCTCTCTTCCTCTGTATTGATGTCCATTATTTGCTTCTTTTTTTTTTTTTGAGACAGAGTCTCACTCCGTCGCCCAGGCTGGAGTGCAGTGGTGTGATATCAGCTCACTGCAACCTCAGCCTCCTGAGTTCAAGTGATTCTACTGCTTCAGCCTCCCAAGTAGCTGGGACTACAGGTGCATGCCACCATGTCCAGCTAATTTTTGTATTTTTAGTAGAGACAGGGTTTCACCATGTTTCTCAGGCTGGTCTCCAACTCCTGACCTCAAGTGATCCCCCTGCCTTGGCCTCCCAGAATAGTGTGATTATAGGCATGAGCCACTGTACCTGGCCTGAAATTTTTTAATAAAAGAGGAACTCTGTGTTAAGGAAACAAGATGGTCTGAATTGATACAGACCTATTCTACTGGTATAAATACATAGAAATGCTGGATTAACTAACATAAAATAATTTTTAATATTACCAAGCTCAAGAGAAGAAAATATGGGAGAAATGCCCAGATAGGAATACAAAAATCAAAGGAATAGTTGTAAATTATAGTTGATGATAAGACAATCCTCAGGGTAGTAGATATAGGGAAGGAGGCTCTAGTTTTAACTAGGATATGAGTACAGGGCTATTGATCTATTTCCTGTGCTGAGTGAGGATCTGCAACCAATATTTTGCATAAAGTTGAGATCTTCAGAGAGCTCCCATCTATGAAGTATACTAGAAAAATTAAGAAACATGGAGAAGCAGCAATAGCTCGAACTCTAAAGGAGGATGTTTGAACCCATCACAAAGAAGCTAAAAACCTTGAAAAAAGATTGGACCAATGGCTAACTAGAATAAACAGCATAGAGAAGACCTTAAATGACCTGATGGAGCTGAAAACCATGGCACGAGAACTACATGATACATGCACAAGATTGAGTAGCTGATTAGATCAATTGGAAGAAAAGGTATCAGTGATTGAAGATCAAATGAATGAAATGAAGCCAGAAGAGAAGTTTAGAGGAAAAAGAATAAAAAGAAATGAACAAAGCCTCCAAAATATAAGGGACTCTGTGAAAAGACCAAATCTACATCTGATTGGTGTCCCTGAAAGTGACAGGGAGAATGGAACCAAGTTGGAAAATACTCTTCAGGATATTATCCAGGAGAACTTCCCCAACCTAGCAAGGCAGGCCAACATTCAAATTAAGGAAATACAGAGAATGTGACAAAGATACTCCTCGAGAAGGGCAACTCCAAGACACATAATTATCAGATTAACAAAAGTTGAAATGAAGGAAAAAATGTTACGGGCAGCTAGAGAGAAAGGTCGGGTTACCCACAAAGGGAAGCCATCAGACTAACAGTGGGTCTTTTGGCAGAAACTCTACAAGCCAGAAGAGAGTGGGGACCAATATTCAACATTCTTAAAGAAAAGAATTTTCAACCCAGAATTTCATATCCAGCCAAACTAAGCTTCATAAGTGAAGGAGAAATAAAATCCTTTACAGACAAGCAAATGCTGAGAGATTTTGTCACCACCAGGCCTGCCTTACAAGAGCTCCTGAAGGAAGCACTAAACATGGAAAGGAACAACCGGTACCAGCCACTGCACAAACATGCCAAATTGTAAAGACTATCAATGCTAGGAAGAAACTGCATCAACTAATGAGCAAAATAACCAGCTAACATCACAATAACAGGATCAAATTGACACATAACAATACTAACCTTAAATGTAAATGGACTAAATGCTCCAATTAAAAGACACAGACTGGCAAACTGGATCAAGAGTCAAGACCCATCAGTGTGCTGTATTCAGGAGACCCATCTCACATGCAGAGACACACATAGGCTCAAAATAAAGGGATGGAGGAAGATCTACCAAGCAAATGGAAAACAAAAAAAAGCAGTGGTTGCAATCCTAGTCTCTGATAAAAGAGACTTTAAACCAACAAAGAGACAAAGAAGGCCATTACATAATGGTAAAGGGATTAATTCAACAAGAAGAACTAACTATCCTAAATAAATATGCAACCAACACAGGAACACCGAGATTCATAAAGCAAGTCCTTAGAGACCTACAAAGAGACTTAGACTCCCACACAATAATAATGGGAGACTTTAACACCCCACTGTCAACATTAGACAGATCCATGAGACTAGTTAACAAGGATATCCAGGTTAAGAGGATATCCAAGTTAACAAGGATATCCAGGACTTGAACTCAGCTCTGCACTAAGCAGACCTAATAGACACCTACAGGACTCTCTACACCAAATCAACAGAATACACATTCTTCTCAGCACCACATAGCACTTATTCCAAAATTGACCACATAGTTGGAAGTAAAGCACTCCTCAGCAAATGTAAAAAACAGAAATTATAACAAACTGTCTCTCAGACCACAATGCAATCAAACTAGAACTCAGGATTAAGAAACTCACTCAAAACTGCCCAACTACGTGGAAACTGAACAACCTTCTCCTGAATGACTACTGGCTACATAACGAAATGAAGGCAGAAATAAAGATGTTCTTTGAAACCAAGGAGAACAAAGACACAACATACCAGAATCTCTGGGACACAATTACAGCAGTGTATAGAGGGAAATTTATAGCACTAAAGGCCCACAAGAGAAAGCAGGAACGATCTAAAATCGACACCCTAACACCACAATAAAGGAACTAGAGAAGCAAGAGCAAACACATTCAAAAGCTAGCAGAAGGCAAGAAATAACTAAGATCAGAACAGAACTGAAGGAGATAGAGACACAGAAAACCCTTCGGAAAATCAATGAATCCAGCAGCTGGTTTTTTTTAAAAGATCAACAAAATTGATAGACTGCTAGCAAGACTAATAAAGAAGAAAAGAGAGAAGAATCAAATAGACGAAATAAAAGATGATAAAGGAGGTATCACCACCAATCCCACAGAGATAAAAACTACCATCAGAGAATACTATAAACACCTCTATGCAAATAAACCAGAAAATCTAGAAGAGATGGATAAATTGCTGGACACATACACCCTCCCAAGACTAAACCAGGAAGAAATTGAGTCCCTGAATAGACCAATAACAGGCTCTGAAATTGAGGCAGTAATTAATAGCCTACCAACCAAAAAAAGTCCAGGACCAGACGGATTCACAGCCGAATTCTACCAGAGGTACAAGGAGGAGCTGGTACCATTCCTTCTGAAACTATTCCAATCAATAGCAAAAGAGGGAATCCTCCCTAACTCATTTTATGAGGCCAGCATCATCCTGATACCAAAGCCAGGCAGAGACATAACAAAAAAAGAGAATTTTAGACCAATATCCCTGATGAACATTGATGCAAAAATCCTCAATAAAATACTGGCAGACCGAATCCAGCAGCACATCAAAAACCTTATCCACTGTGATCAAGTGGGCTTCATCCCTGGGATGCAAGGCTGGTTCAACATATGCAAATCAATAAACATAATCCAGCATATAAACAGAACCAAAGACAAAAACCACATGATTAACTCAATAGATGCAGAAAAGGCCTTTGACAAAATTCAACAACCCTTCATGCTAAAAACTCTCAATAAATTAGGTACTGATGGGACATACCTCAAAATAATAAGAACTATTTATGACAAACCCACAGCCAATATCATAATGGGCAAAAACTGGAAGCATTCCCTTTGAAAATGGGCACAAGACACGGATGCCCTCTCTTGTCACTCCTATTCAACATAGTGTTGGAAGTTCTGGCCAGGGCAATCAGGCAGGAGAAGGAAATATAGGATATTCAATTAGGAAAAGAGGAAGTCAAATTGTCCCTGTTTGCAGATGACACGATTGTATATCTTGAAAACCCCATTGTCTCAGCCCAAAATCTCCTCAAGCTGATAAGCAACTTCAGCAAAGTCTCAGGATACAAAATCAATGTACAAAAATCACAAGCATTCTTATACAGCAATAACAGACAAACAGAGAGCCAAATCATGAGTGAACTCCCATTCACAATTGCTTCAAAGAGAATAAAATACCTAGGAATCCAACTTACGAAGGATGCGAAGGACCTCTTCAAGGAGAATTACAAACCAGTGCTCAGTGAAATAAAAGAGGACACAAACAAATGGAAGGACATTCCATGCTCATGGATAGGAAGAATCAATATCATGAAAATGACCATACTGCCCAAGGTAATTTATAGATTCAATGCCATCCCCATCAAGCTACCAATGACTTTCCTCACAGAATTGGAAAAAACTACTTTAAAGTTCATATGGAACCAAAAAAGAACCGGCATTGCCAAGATAATCCAAAGCCAAAATAACAAAGCTGGAGGCGTCACTCTACCTGACTTCAAACTATACTACAAGGCTACAGTAACCAAAACAGCATGGTACTGGTAACAAAACAGAGATACAGACGAATGGAACAGAACAGAGCCCTCAGAAATAATACCACACATCTACAACCATCTGATCTTTGACAAACCTGACAAAAACAAGAAATGGGGAAAGGATTCCCTATTTAATAAGTGGTGCTAGGAAAACTGGCTAGCCATATATAGAAAGCTGAAACTGGATCCCTTCCTTACGCCTTAGACAAAAATTAATTCAAGATAGATTAAAGACTTAAATGTCAGACCTAAAACCATAAACACCCTAGAAGAAAACTTAGGCAATACCATTCAGGACATAGGCATGGGCAAGGACTTCATGTTTAAAACACCAAAAGCAATGGCAACAAAAGCCAAAATTGACAAATGGGATCTAATTAAACTAAAGAGCTTCTGCACAGCAAAAGAAACTACCATCAGAGTGAACAGGCTATATACAGAATGGGTGAAAATTTTTGCAATCTACTCATCTGACAAAAGGCTAATATCCAGAATCTACAAAGAACTCAAACAAATTTACAAGAAAAAAACAAACAACCCCATCACAAAGTGAGCGAAGGATATGAACAGACACTTCTCAAAAGAAGACATTTTTGCAGCCAACAGACACACGAAAAAATGTTCATCATCACTGGCCATCAGAGAAATGCAAATCAAAACTACAATGAGATACCATCTCACACCAGTTAGAATGGCGATCATTAAAAAGTCAGGAAACAACAGGTGCTGGAGAGGATGTGGAGAAATAGGAACACTTTTACACTTTTGGTGGGACTGTAAACTAGTTCAACCATTGTGGAAGACAGTGCGGTGATTCCTCAAGGATCTAGAACTAGAAATACCATTTGACCCAGCCATCCCATTACTGGGTATATACCCAAAGGATTATAAATCATGCTGCTATAAAGACACATACACATGTATATTTATTGCGGCACTATTCACAATAGCAAAGACTTGGAACCAACCCAAATGTCCAACAATGATAGACTGGATTGAGGAAATGTGGCACATATACAGCATGGAATACTATGCAGCCATAAAAAATGATGAGTTCATGTCCTTTGTAGGGACATGGATGAAGCTGGAAACCATCATTCTCAGCAAACTATTGCAAGGAGAGAAAACCAGACAATGCATGTTCTCACTCATAGGTGGGAATTGAACAGTGAGAACTCTTGGACACAGGGTGGGGAACACCACACACTAGGGCCTGTCATGGGGTCGAGGGTAGGGGGAGGGATAGCATTAGAAGATATACCTAATGTAAATTATGAGTTAATGGGTGCAGCACACCAACATGGCACATGTATACATATGTAACAAACCTGCATGATGTGCACATGTACCCTAGAACTTAAAGTATAATTAAAAAAAAGAAAAATAAGTACAAAATTCTCCCAAGACACCAAACAGCAAGACATACAACTGGAAATGAAATCTGATTTTTGTGAAATGTCCCTTTGCAGATTAGTATGTCTAAATTATGGGTAATAGGTTATAATCTTCTGGGACCTTTCCAGGAAATAGCAGGTCAATGCCATTCTCAGAGCCTGAGTCTTTTATACTCTGGAGCAATGTCTGTGTAGTAATTTTTGGTCACAGATGACTAAATACTCAATAGCCTGTGGGCCAATTTGTGATTTTTTACATTGCATATGCTAAAGGGCAAAATTAGGGATATTAACACCTAAGGAATGTTCCTGCAGAGCCATGGTCTCACTATTTTCTGTCCGCTTGGTGCAGAGCTGAGTTCAATTCCTGGGTATCCTTGTTAACTTTCTGTCTCGTTGATCTGTCTAATGTTGACAGTGGGGTGTTAAAGTCTCCCATTATTATTGTGTGGGAGTCTAAGTCTCTTTGTAGGTCACTAAGGACTTGCTTTATTAAACTGGGTGCTCCTGTATTGGGTGCATGTATATTTAGGATAGTTAGCTCTTCTTGTTGAATTGATCCCTTTACCATTATGTAATGGCCTTCTTTGTCTCTTTTGATCTTTGTTGGTTTAAAGTCTCTTTTATCAGAGACTAGGATTGCAACTCCTGCCTTTTTTTATTTTCCGTTTGGTTGGTAGATCTTCCTCCATCCCTTTATTTTGAGCCTATGTGTGTCTCTGCAGGTGATATTGGTTTCCTGAATACAGCACACTGAGGGGTCTTGACTCCTGATCCAATTTGCCAGTCTGTGTCTTTTAATTGGAGCATTTAGCCCATTTACACTTAAAGTTAATATTGTTATGTGTGAATTTGATCCTGTCATTATGATGTTAGCTGGTTATTTTGCTCATTAGTTGATGCAGTTTCTTCCTAGACTCAATGGTCTTTACAATTTGGCATGTTTTTGCAGTGGCTGGTACTGGTTTTTCCTTTCCATGTTTAGTGCTTCCTTCAGGAGCTCTTTTAGGGCAGGCCTAGTGGTGACAAAATCTCTCAGCATTTGCTTGTCTGTAAAGGATTTTATTTCTCCTTCACTTATGAAGCTTAGTTTGGCTGGATATGAAATTCTGGGTTGAAAATTCTTTTCTTTAAGAATGTTGAATATTGGTCCCCACTCTCTTCTGGCCTGTAGAGTTTCTGCTGGAGATCCACTGTTAGTCTGATGGGCTTCCCATTGTGGGTAACCTGACCTTTCTCTCTGGCTGCCCTTAACATTTTTTCCTTCATTTCAACTTTGGTGAATCTGACAATTATGTGTCTTGGAGTTGCTCTTCTCGCGGAGTATCTTTGTGGTGCTCTCTGAATTTCCTGAATTTGAATGTTGGCCTGCCTTGCTTGATTGAGGAAGTTCTCCTGGATAATATCCTGCAGAGTGTTTTCCAACTTGGTTCCATTCTCCCTGTCACTTTCAGGTACACCAATCAGACGTAGATTTGGTCTTTTCACATAGTCCCATATTTTTCGGAGTCTTTGTTCATTTCTTTTTATTCTTTTTTCTGTAAACTTCTCTTCTCACTTCATTTCATTCATTTCATCTTCCATCGCTGACACCCTTTCTTCCAGTTGATTGCATCGCCTTCTGAGGCTTCTGCATTCATCACATGGCTCTCGTGCCTTGGTTTTCAGCTCCATCAGGTCCTTTAAGGACTTCTCTGCGTTGTTTACTCTAGTTATCCACTCGTCTAATTTTTTTTCAAAGCTTCTAACTTCTTTGCCATTGGTTTGAATTTCCTCCTGTAGCCCGGAGTAGTTTGATTGTCTGAAGCCTTCTTCTCTCAACTCATCAAGTTGTGCTAGCAATGAGTGAGACTCCGTGGTCATAGGACCCTCCGAGCCAGGTGCGGGATATAATCTCCTGGTGTGCCATTTTTTAAGCCAGTTGGAAAAGTGCAGTATTAGGGTGGGAGTGACCTGATTTTCCAGGTGCCATCTGTCACCCCTTTCTTTGACTAGGAAAGGGAATTCCCTGACCCCTTGTGCTTCCTGGGTGAGGCAATGCCTCACCCTGCTTTGGCTTGTGCACGGTGCATTGCACCCACTGTCATGCGTCTACTGTCTGGCACTCCCCAGTGAGATGAACCCGGTACCTCAGTTGGAAATGCAGAAATCACCCATTTTCTGCGTTGCTCACGCTGGAAGCTGTAGACCGGAGCTGTTCCTATTCGGCCATCTTGGCTCCTCCCTGTTGTTAATCTCTTACTATGCCTAATTTACAAATTAAACTTCCTAATATGTATATGCTTATGTTAGTGTATACATTTATGTATACATATAGGTATGTGTCTGTATACACTATATTTCCTATGGAGGAAAAAGTAGTATATTTAAGGTTCAGTACTGTCTGCAGTTTCAGACATCTACTAGGGGTCTTGGAATTAATTCCCCATGGATAAGGAAGGACTTCTCTACTTCAGTGGTGTGATGATAAATGTTTAACAATTGAACTTCCCAGGGGAAAAAAAGCTTGCATTTGTAGCATTTTCTGATTTCCAAGGTAAAAATTATTCCACCATGGTCAATTTCAGGCTATCACTGTGCCTCACTGAAAGTGAGTTTGGGAAGAAATGGTCTCAGATGAGCCAGTGTGAGCCAGCCCCAGTACACTAATGTCTTTGTTGGTATTTGCCTGTCAGAACAGAAGGGCAGATGCGAGTGATGCTGAAAAAGAAGTGAGATGACCTCTTTAGATTTTCTGTATTTATGATACCATACCCTCAACTTTGAGAGTATGGTGGAATAGATAATATAAACTAGTATACATTCCTATTTCAAATTTGCTTGACTTCTTTACCTGCACTATTAAAATCTAAAATGATAATTTGCATAATGATTCCCAAGATTGAATTTTCAACAACAAAGAGGACAATTAGTTCCCTCAAAGAGTGAATCTTATAAAACCAGAAAATCCAAGTTTAATAACCAGTCAACTGCAACTTAGATAACAACCATCTACAGAGGGATTATTTAAAATGAAAGTCACTATCACTGTTGTTTTTGATTCTTTTATCTTTTATAGCACTAACGCAACCCTTGTCCCCATCTTGATCTTCCCTGAGATTATAGTTAGTGTTGTGGATTATTAAGCCAAAGTTCAGACGCAAGAAACAAAGATAAAGCAACATAAACTTGAACTTTGAAATGCTGCTGCTTCTCTGTGATAGAAATTTAGTTTCACTGAGTGGCAAGTGAAATGACGCCAGGCAGAAAAATCGTGTCAGTTGAAGGGAAAAGGGATAAAAGAAACTATTAAACCATCAAGAGCTATGAAGAAAATTCAAGAAATCTGTTAACATCCTTTCAACGGAAGGATTCTCTCTTCATATCTCCTAATGCCAATATTTCAGAGAATAATCTAGACTATACACAAAGTATCTATTTTAATCCTTTAGAAATAGATAGTTTGGTTAAGTAGGAAAGGTAGAATCCTTGAAATTTTAGCTTATCTTTTACGAAAAGTTAGGGTAATCAATGTGTTCTCACTTTTTTCTGTACCTAATTAGCCCAGGCAGTTGGAGAAGAGTTAAAACAGCTGTTAAGATGGTTTTGCGATCTAATTTAAAGGTTCTAATGGTTTTGTGGCTCTGCCTAGTCCTAAAATCTACAGTTAAGAAAATAAATTATCTTCATTGTGGAGAGAATTGAAACCTTTCAAAGTTGGTATGTAGACTCATATTTTTAAATTTCAGGTATCTGTTGATTCTGTCTTCAATTTGGCATTATATGAAAGTCAGCAATGCAGGAGCTGCTCACAAGCTTTCAATTCCAGCTTAATTTCTAATCTTTAAATGCAAGACTGTGCAAATCTCATTTTGGCCTCAGACACCAAGAAGCTGCCTCTTTAAAGAAGCCTAAAAATGTCAGCTAATCAATGTACAATATGCAGTTTGAAAATGAACTATTAACACAAAAACAGAGCAAATGAAATCTAAACAGCTGGTGGTAAGACAGAATACCATGTATTAATAAGTAGGATTATATATATTTTTCTAGTTTCTCCAAAATGGAGTTGGAACATAAACAACAATAAATCAAACACACTTTGTTAGAATCTGAAAAAAAATCATGGAAAGGAGTAACTGAAAGTTGTCTATGAAAGCTTTGAGATAAATAAATTTAGAACAAATAAAATATTGGTTTACATGGTGGATAGCCAAAGAAGGACTTTATAAAATATTACAGAAGTATTTTAAAAAGTCATGGATGGGAGATACAGTCCCTCCTGGTTATTCACGGGTACCATAGTTGCAAATTCATCTATTTGGTCCAATGTATATGTGACCCCCATACTGTCAATGCCTTGTCATTCACAGACATGCAGAGCAGTAAAAAATTGGAGTCACTGACATGCATGTTTCCAGCTGAGGTGCAAATGGGCAATGTTTTGGTTTCTTTTTTCACCCCTTAGACTGTCAACAAGCGTCTTTTTTGAGATCTAATTTAGTGCCATATTTTTTGCATTTTTTTTTTTTTTTTTTGCTTTTTTTGGTGATTTCACTGTTGTCTAATGTTCTTAAGCACAAGAAGGCTGTGATGTGCCTCACAGAGAAAATACAGATGTTCGGTAAGCATAGTTCAGGTGTGAGTTACAGTGCTGTGAGTTCAACGTTAATGAATCTATTATATATATAACAACAACACACATAATGAATCAACAAGAACTAGGGGGTCTTTAAACAGAAACACACATAAAAACAAGGTTATCTATTGATTGGCTGAGGAAAATGTGACCAGAAACTCATAGGAATCTAACTGGGTCTATCCCTTAGGAATTCAGTGTTTGTAGAGACTTCATAGACTGTAACTGCTGGGAATAATGAGAATTAACCATATATAATATACTAAAAAATGATGCTTAGGGTGTTTGAAAGATGCGTCCACAACATTTTAAGGTTGTTCAGTGTGGTGTGTTACATGAAGACTGCTTTTAGTCAGTCAGAAACAAAAACTATACTGAATCTGACTAGTCTGATGCAGTAGGTAAAGTCTTTTTGTTTTCAACTGATTAGTTTGAAAGAAGTGGCAAAAAAAAAAAAAAAAAAAACGTAGTGCCTTATTTGAATAATGATAATGCATGGAAATTGTGTGTAAGGGCAAGGCTGTTGATCATAAAATTGGAAAGAGCTTTGGCATCCACTTCTTTATCTAAGGATCTGATAACAACTTATGAGTACCATTTGTCCCCTGAATTATTATTGATTAGACAGAGATGGTGGGATTTATTTATCTTTTCCTGGAAAGTTGTCCTATGTTTTAATTACTACATAATCTTATAAGAAATCTGACCATGTCCTATTATAAAAATTGAGTTAATATTAATATTTGTGATTACTTTTTTTATTTTTTAGACAGAGTCTCACTCTGTCTCCCAGGCTGGAGTACAATGGTGCAATCTTGGCTCACTGCCACCTCCGCCTCCTGGGTTCAAGTGATGCTCGTGATTCTCTTGCCTCAGCCTCCTGAGTAGCTGGGATTATAGGCATGCACCACTGGCTAATTTTTATATTTTTAGTAGAGATGGAGTTTCACCATGTTGGCCAGGCTGGTCTTGAACTCCTGACTTCAGGTGATCCACCTGCCTCGGCCTCCCAAAGTGCTGGGATTATAAGTGTGAGCCACCATGCCTGGCCGCAATATTTTTTTTGAATAAAATTGAAGAACATAGGGATATAATATAAAGTGCTTTGAAACTCTGGAACAGAACTATTAACTTTTTAAAAAGTGGAAATATTCTCTTAACTAGTGTGTCATTAATATTTGATTTGAAAAATGAATTTACTGTAACCTATAAAGCTGATAAAAAAAGAATGCATAATAAGTTCCTAGGTTTAAGAATTAGAGCTTTAAAACATATGTATCTGTTTCAGGAATTCTAGCACACTAGAATATAGTACATTATTGCTATATCATTACCATAACAAAGAATTCCTTTATGCCTTTTATGATTATGATAGCATGGAGAAGGGGAGCGGTGAACAGAATTATGATTTAGATGAAACCAAATCAAGGAGATGATCAGTCGTCTCTGGCCTGGCACTGGCAAAGAAGAGCCTAACAGTGAACAATGTCTTTCCTTGACTTATGGAGCAAATTGGAAGTTACAGTTTAGGGAAACCATGAATGAAAGAGCAGATAGGGACTGTGATTGATGACTTTTGGTTTTGCCATCAGTCTCCATTAATTTTTCTCTAGGAAGAGTACTCCAGTTTTCTTCTGGTGAACCACACCTTTCTCTTATTCTTAGTCCGTATGCTGGGGTGGCAGACCTGGAACTCAATCTAGACCTTTCCAAACACTGCCTTGTACCAGCCGCAAGGATTGGTTTAATGATGGACTTAAAACCAACCAGAGTCAAGGGCACACCTGCTGGGCCTGTTGGGAAAGGTAAGTGTGTGTTTTCATTGCAGCGTTGGGCCTCTGCCACCAAGGGAGATGCTTAACTGGCTCTGCTCAGAGCTACTGACAAAATCTGATAATAAAGCCAACACAAAGGAAGGCAGGGCTAAGGGAAGGAAATTGAGTCCTGAGACTGCTTCACGCTCTGAATGGGTCTTTTCAACTACATCAGCAATAATTTCCTCTTATTTCCTATTTTGCTTTAAATGCCAATTTGATTCAAGTCGTTTACTCTTACAACTAAACGTGTCCTAAGTTACAGATACTTAACTCTTCTAAGTCCTGAATTTCAGAACTGGTAAATGCTTTAGTATCAAATCTCACATCTTACCTTTCTAAGAATGATATGGAAGCAAGTAAATAATAATTTGTTATATTTTTGAAGAAGGAATATATGGGATTTTTTCCTGACATTGTAGAGAATTTAACCTTGGCTCTATAGAGGCTGACTAAACAGAATACCTCAAGGAGATATCCAAATACTTAGTTTTTTGGTTGAAACTCTTGCTCTGTTGCCCAGGCTGGAGTGCAGAGACACTATCTCAGCTCACCACAAACCACCGCCTCCCAGGTTCAAGCAATTCTTCTGCCTCAGCTTCCCACATAGCTTGTACTACAGGTGTGTACCACTACACCTGGTTGATTTTTGTAATTTTAGTAGAGCTTGGACTACAGGTGTATACCACCACGCCTGGTTAATTTTTGTAACTTTAGTAGAGACAAGGTTTTACCATGTTGGCCAGGCTGGTCTTGAACTCCTGGTCTCAAGTGATCTGCCCGCCTTGGCCTCCCAAAGTGCTGAGATTACAGGTGTGAGCCACCATGCCTGGACCTAAATACTTCTTTAATATAATAATAATAATTATTATTTTTTTTTCTGCTTGCTTAAATTTTTGTGTAAGGCTGAAAATATTTTAAATACAGTACTTCTCACCTTGTCTTAGGATATTTTGACTACAAATATGTGTCTGTGGCATGTCCATGTGTTATGAAAATTCCTTTCTATTTTAAGGAAAAATGTACAGACATCTCCATTCATTAAGTTAAAAATAGGTTGATGGACTCAGCTGTAAAATATTTGGACAAAATTCAAGTGATAATCTCTATAATTTTGCTTTAGTTGTGTCAGTGGGAAGGTTCAGATATAATTACTCTTAGTTTTGAAGATGATTTATATTAAAAAGTTGAAGCTTGTGCATCATAAAAAATTTTATGCACAACTATGCCGAATCATTTTTGTCTTTTTTAGCTTGAGTATCTGCTGCAAGAATGAAATATAGAATTAGGTAATCTTCCTGGTAGGGCATATTCTGTACAGTTGGGTTGCCAATCAAAATGATTGAATCAATACAGCTAGATCTTATTTGATAAAGTCAGCAAGCAGACTTGTGCCTTTGAGAGTCATCTTATAAATTTGACCTTTAACATGAAAAAGCAAATTGTGCTTCTTTGATTTTGGATTTCACCTTGTCATAAACTCGTCAGGGCCTCATATGCTATTTCATTAATTTTAGCACAGAATTCATTTTCAAAAATATAACTCTCTAATAAATTCAGAAAAAGAAAAATATATTAATAACTTAAAAGTCATTTAGGGAGACCATGGGCAAGTTCAGAGACTGCAAGTACTTGGCAACTACTGGGTATTGCAGGGAGCCATCTCATTCCTAAAAGATAACTCAATCATGAAATTCACTGGGCATTCATCAGCTTTTAAAGATATACTGCTTCTTAAAGGTTAGAATGCAGGGATGAAAACTTACAATATTACACCAATTCTAATCTAGAGATAATGCCTAAATGGGTCTTGAAGATAGCATATTAACTCAGCAAAGGTGAACCCTAGAAAAAAGCTCAAAAATGAATCCAGTGAGTTTTTTCTTTTTACAGATTTACAATTCTTCTTTACTAGTGCAATGATAAATCATATCTATAGACACATAGATTCATAGAATGAATAATAGAAACGAGGGAGAACATAGAAATAATTTGACCAAATCTCTCATTTTAGATAGAAAATTAAACACATTACAAATAGAATGAAAAAATAAATTTAAGATTTCAACTTGTTCTGTTTTTTTAGTTTACATTTAAAATTTATTTATTTTTATTTTTGTTTTTCTGAGATAGTCTCGCTTTGTCACCCAGGCTGAAGTGCAGTGGCGCAATCTTGGCTCACTGTAACCTCTACCTCCTGGATTCAAGCGATTCTCTTGCCTCAGCCTCTTGAGTAGCTGGGATTACAGGCGCTTGCCACTGTGCCTGGCTAATTTTTTGTATTTTTTGTAGACACGGGGTTTCATCATGTTGGCCAGGCCAGTCTTGAACTCCTGACCTCAGGTGATCTGCCCGCCTCGGCCTCCCAAAGTGCTGGGATTACAGGTGTGAGCCACTGCATCTGGCCTAAAATTTATTTTTTTTAAGTGAAAGAAATAACTGTACATAATTTAAAGAGTCAATAGTACCATAGGGATTATAATTTTAAAAAGCAGTCCTCTGTCCCAACTCTTTGATAATATTGCTGATAGGACAATAATGATGAAATGAGTATTTTTGGAAAGTGAACTACATTGCATTCCATGATAATATTTGCTTCGATGTACAGATTCTCTCGGACAATACTTGCGTTTCTCCCCCTTCATCTCAATTTTTCTTAGTTTTCTCTGACGGAACTGTAAAACTCTTCTCAACATAATTGAATACATTGGGTTCCTCCTACTCCCAAGTTCCCTTTGGGGACATAACTCCTAGAGATGAGAGATATAATCTAATTACAGTAGGGGCAACTGTCTGCTGATGCGTTCTCCAGTACTGTTCCACAGTTGTCATTTATTATCTGTAAATGATTTTTGCTTCTTTTCTGTGTAGAATTCACCTTCCTGGATGCCATGTCTTCTTTCTTGGTTTTCTTCTTGCTTTCTGTAAAGCATATAGTCTATTTGCTTCTTGAGAAGTGTTGCTTTGAAAATAAAGTTTTTGTGACCTTATTTGTCTGAAAATATTATTCTCCTCCCTTTAACCTTCCCTGGTAATGTTGCACAGAATTCTAGGTTAAAAATTATTTTAAGTTCATAATTTGAAAGTACTTGTCAAAGCCAAAATAAAAATGTAGAAACAAATCTTGAAATTTAATGTTTTCGTTGGGAAGAAAGAATTGCATTTCAGGGCATACACACAGACCAAGTGGTCTCAGGTTTATCCAAAGAACAGAGAGAAGGTTAGAGGTTTTACAAAAAAGAAATGTTATGTATCACTCTAGAAGAAAGTTCATTGGCATTAATTAGGGATTGAGGAGGTGGCTAGCTTCAACTGGTAAGCAATGGTGGTGGGCAAAATCATTCCTAAATTTGCAGCAAGTTATCTCAAAAGCTATAGGTAAAACTGGTTTCAGGTTGCAATAGTTTAAACAGGCTTGCAGAGAAGTCCTTTCTTGGAGCAATGTTTTGTACCCTGAATGCTTTTTCCCCATGGCTTCTCAAATTTTTCTTCTGGATCTTCTATTTAATTTTTAACTTATGTTACTAAATTTTAAAATACCATATTCCCTTTTAATTCTTTGCATATTCCTATAAAATGGCATTCTATTTTTATATCACAATAAAATTTATTTTCTCATCTGTATAAAGACACACATTAGTCTTTTAAGTTTTTGAAATTACTCTCTAAACTTTTTGTGTTCATTGAAGTTTTTCTTTCTTTATTTTGATTCCTAGTTTCTTGTTTCACAGTTTCTTTAAATATTTATTACTATCCTTATTCTTATTTTTATTATAAACCATTGGGACCCTATTAATCTGATCGGATGTTCTGTGTACATGAGTGGTGCTTATCAAATGAAGGCCTTAGGATGCTGTTCTGGTCATTTCATAGGAGCATCCTCCTAATGTTAGTGTGATGGTCAGTTTTACCTGTAACCTTGGCTAAGTTGCAGTCCGAAGTTATTCAATGAATAGTAATTATGGTATTGCTGGAAATGTACTGTAGCTATGATTAAAGTCCACCATCAGTTGATCTACAAGGAAGAATATCCCAATATAATCTGGGTGGGCCTGATTCAATCAGTTGCAAGGAATTAGGAGCAGAACTGAGGTTTCCCTGAAGAAGAAGAAATTCTGCCTATGGATAGCAGCTTCAGCTTGTGTTCAAGAATTCTAGCCTGCCCTCCCTAATGGCCTGCCCCATAGATTTCAGATTTGCCTAGTCAGGCACCATAATTACATAAGCTAGTTACAATTTCAATTTTAAAATTTAAATACCCCTTACTCCTGCCTTCAAATTATTCCTGGCTTCCTGAGTCCTGAGAGTCTCAGATTCAACATCTCTTAAGAGTACCTGGATCAGGGCAGCCTTCTGTCTGCATGAGCTCAAAGTCTGGGCTGTTTTCTTCAATGGGTCTCCTATTTAAACCCCACCCAAAGTTCAGCTTTCAGTGGTATGTTATCTGGTCTCTTCACCTCTTGTACTTCTCTGAGTGGTGGTGGAAATTGGTTTCCTTTTTACTCTACTCTTTTGTAAGCAGTTGGGTTTCATCATTCTGCTAAATGCTGAGTCAGTTACTGCTTGTCTCTTTTCTGTCTCCAATGTTGGTTTGATGTATCTTACCTGTTATAATTCCCTCTTCTGTTCTTGTACATTGTGAATTTCCTTTCTAAAAGTCCTTTAACTTCATGTTAACATGGATTTGGGTTTAGGGCAGAGGTTAACACTTAAATGCAATCTGTGTTTAACTGAGAGTTTCCTTTCTTCCTCCTTATTTAAAGAAGGTGTTATTTTATTTTATCTTATTATTATTATGATTATCATTATTATTTTGAGATGGTGTCTCACTCTGTCACCCAGGTTGGAGTGCAGTGACACGATCTTGGCTCACTGCAACCTCCACCTCCCAATTTCAAGCGATTCTTCTGCCTTAGACTCCTGAGTAGCTGGGACTACAGGCACAAACCACCATGCCCAGCTAATTTTTGTATTTTTAGTAGAGATGGAGTTTTGCCGTGTTGGCCAGGCTGGTCTTGAACTCCTGACCTCAGGTGATCCACCTGCCTCGGCCTCCCAAAGTGCTGAGATTACAGGCGTGAGCCACTGCATCCAGCCAGGAAGGTGTTATTTTAAAAATACAGAAGGAAACTTGTGTGTTCTTTGCATGCGTTCCTCCAAAAACTAAACCCATCAAGTCTTTAGGAAGCAATTTCAGCTCCTCAAATCCTTCAACAAGTGGTTATAGACTGAGTTTATAACTAATGGTGGTGTAATAGGCTAACAATGTTATTATAGAGTGTTCTCTTTAAGCTGTCCACAGTGCTGTGAGTTTCATTATTCACCAGGATATTAAAAATGCATGCACTGGGTCTTGGAGTCTTTTCAATTCAAATTTAGATAGGAACCTAGATAGAAACAGTTGTTTTTCCTCCTTTTATCTAAACAAGCCTTAAAACTAAGAGGTTTAATTACATATGTCCCAAATAAACAATATAGTATATTCTCTTAGTTTCTAGTATTTTAATGTAATTTTATTCAAAATCTTATATAACTATATATACTTACATTAAAACAAGGTAAAAAACTTTTACAATAAAATTATTTCTGATTTTAACACGTTTAACATATTTCTTTATTGGCAATTTACTATGTTTTTTTCTTCAGCTGATAATTGATTCAAAAAGTACTTTGACCTTAACTATTCTTTAGTTTTTTATCTTCAACCAAGTGCTAAATAAGTATTCATTCTCCAAGCTTCTCTGTGAAATAAAAGATATTTCAGTAATAATCCCTTATTTCTTTTTACACCAAGAAATTCAGACCTGGAGAAGGAAATGGACTTTAAATAGTTACCTTTATAGTAGAGAGCGAATAATACAGGATCAGGCTACAAATTTCTCAGTTTCTCCTGTACATCTCATAATATTTCTGATGAAACTTGCCAGCAAAAGTCAATCATTCAGAATCAATTGTAGATATCTATTTCTTTCATTAACAGTCTAACAGGGTCAATACAGTAAATTTAGGTGGCAAACTTATTCAGGAAAGCAAGAGAACTATCCTTCACCAAGGTGATAGTTAATTGTTAGAGCAAACACAGTATTCTTATTTGCATTTAGAAGCTGATTGCTATCTTTTGTTAACTTTTGATTACTTCAGAGCTAAACTTTTTCTGTTTTGGTAGAATAATTTAAAAGCACAGGAGATTTGACATGAATTAGTTACCCAGCCAGAGAGCAGAATGTTAAGTTTTAAAGAAATGGTTCAGGTTTTATTTTAGTTGGAAGAGACTGGAATACATATGTGAACGATGGCCTGAGTACTGTCACAAAAGCAAACCCATGCATTGACTGACAGGAAAGTACAACCAATTTACATTGAAATCAATGCATGTGTGCTCCAGTTACTGTGGCTGTGTTACAAACATTCTCTAAATGTAGCAACTTAAAACACCTACCCTTTTATTATATCTCAGGATTCTGTAGGTTGGAAATTCATGTAGAGTTCAGCTAGGTAATTCCTCTGTAATGTATGCAGTCAACTGAGTCTCTAAGTGGTACTTAACTGGTAGATGAACTGGTATAGAGGACCAAACTTGGCTTCATTCATATGTCTGGGGTCTTGGGAGGGATGGCTGGCAGAGTGGGCTTGGCTGGAAATGTCAGCAAATGTACCTGTATGTGGCCTGTCCAGCAGGGAGACTTCAGAGTATTCTAAAATCTTACATGATAGCTGACTTTCCCCAGTAGGTGTGTCAAGAGAACCATTCAGCCTCTGCATGGCCTTGTCTAAAGTAGCATCAGATGTCACATGACATCACTTTTGCCACATTCTTTTGGTTCCAGTTTAACCACTTGGCAAATCCAGATTCAAGTGCAAATGAGAAGGCCATGGAAGCACATTGTTGAAGAGCAGGTGGGACAAGAGATATTATTGCTGTCAATTTTGGAAAATATAATCCATCACAATGTGCTAAGAGATTCCTGGCTTTACTTACTTACCTGATTAACCTTGTGACTTTGGGTATTTTAATGAATCTTTTTGGGTCTTAATTTTATTATATGCAACATGAGGGTAAATAACAAGGGCGTTTCAGAGATCAAGTAGGTAATAAACTGGAAGTGTCTAGTGAAGAGTGGGCATATAATAACACTGCTCCAAAATAATAGCTAATATTATTAATGTAACAAAAGTCTGTTCTTATGCTGCTAATAAAGACATACCTGAGACTGGATAATTTATAAAGAGGCTTAATGGACTCACAGTTCCACATGGCTGGGGAAGCCGCATAATCGTGGAGGAAGGCAAATGAGGAGGAAATTCACATCTTACATGGTAGCAGAAAAGAGAGTGTGTGCAGGGGAACCCCCATTTGTAAAACCATCAGTCATGAGACTTATTCATTATTATGAGAAAAGTATAGGAAAGACCTGCTCCCATGATTCAGTTAACTCCCACCAGGTCCTCCCATGACATGTGGGAATTATGGGACCTATAATTCAAGATTAATGCCTTCCCAACAGTCCCCAAAGTCTTAACTCATTTCAGCATTAACTCAAAAGTCCACAGTCCAAAGTCTTATCTGAGACAAGGCAAGTACCTTCTGCCTATGAGCCTGTAAAATCAGAAGAAATTTAGTTACTTCCTAGATCCAATGTGGGGACAGTCATTGGGTAAATATATCCATTCTAAATGGGAGAGATTGACCCAAACGAAGGGGCTATAGGCCCCATGCAAATCTGAAATCCAGGGGGGCAGTCAAAACTTAAAGTTCCAAAATGAGCTCCTTTGACTCCATGTCTCACATCCAGGTCATGCAAGAGGTGAGTTCCCATGGTGTTGGGCAGCTCTGCCCCTGTGGCTTTGCAAGGTACAGCCCCCTCCCCCACCAGCTGCTTTAACGGGCTGCCATTGAGTGTCTGTGGCTTTTCCAGGTGCATGGTGTAAGCTGTTGGTGGATCTACTATTCTGGGGCCTAAAGGATGGTGGCCCTCTTTTCACAGCTCCACTAGGCAGTGCCCCAGTGGGGACTCTGTGTGGGGACTTGCACCCCACATTTCCATTCCTCACTGCTCTAGGAGAGGTTCTCCATGAGGGCTTCACCCCTGCAGAACACCTCTGCCTGGACTTCCAGACGTTTCCATACATTGTCTGAAATCTAGGTAGAGGTTCCCAAACCTCACTCCTTGACTTCTGTGCACCTGCAGTCCTAACATCATGTGTAAGCCACCAAAGCTTGGGGCTCACACCCTCTGAAGCAATGGGCTGAGCTCTTTGTTGGCTCCTTTTAGCCATGGCTGGGTTGGAGGGCACCAAGTCCCAAGACTGCACAAAGCAGCAAGGCCCTGGGCCTGGCACACAAAACCATTTTTTCCTCCTTGGCCTCTGGGCCTGTGATGGGAGAGGCTGCTGTGAAGACCTCTGACATGCCCTGGAGACATTTTCCCCATTGTCTTGCCATTGATGAACATTTTGCTGCTCATTAATTATGAAAATATCTGCAGCTGGCTTGAAGTTCTCCTCAGAAAATGGGTTTTTCTTTTCTGTCACATTGTCAGGCTTCAAATTTTCCAAACTTTTATGCTCTGCTTCCCCTTTAAACATAAGTTCCTATTCCAAACCATATATTTGTGAATGAATAAAACTGAATTCTTTTAACAGTACCCAAGTCACCTCTTGAATACTTTGCTGCTTAGAAATTTCTTCTGCCAGATGCTGAAAATCATCTCTCTCAAAGTTCCACAAATCTCTAGGGCAGGGGCAAAATGCTGCCAGTCTCTTTGCTAAAACATAGCAAGAGTCACCTTTGATCCACTTCCCAACAAGTTTCTCATCTAGATCTGAGACCATCTCAGGCTGGACTTTAATGTCTATATTACTATCAGCATTTTGGTCAAAGACATTCAACAAGTCTTTAGGAAGTTCTAAAATTTCCCAAATCTTTTTTTTTTTATACTTTAAGTTTTAGGGTACATGTGCACAATGTGCAGGTTTGTTACATATGTATACATGTGCCATGTTGGTGTGCTGCATCCATTAATTCGTCATTTACATTAGGTATATCTCCTAATGGTATCCCTCCCCCCTTCTCCCACCCCATGACAGGCCTTAGTGTGTGATGTTCCCCTTCCTGTGTCCAAGTGTTCTCATTGTTCAATTCCCACCTATGAGTGAGAACATGCGGTGTATGGTTTTTTGTCCTTGCGATAGTTTGCTGAGAATGATGGTTTCCAGCTTCATCCATGTCCCTACAAAGGACATGAGCTCATCCTTTTTTATGGCTGCATAGTATTCCGTGGTGTATATGTGCCACATTTTCTTTTTCTTTTTCTTTTTTTTTTTGAGACAGAGTCTTGCTCTGTCACACAGGCTGGAGTGCAGTGATGCGATCTCCGCTCACTGTAAGCTCCGCTTCCTGGGTTCACGCCATTCTCCTGCCTCAGCCTCCCAAGTAGCTGGGACTACAGGTGCCTGCCACCACGCCCGGCTATTTTTTTGTATTTTTAGTAGAGATGGGGTTTCACCATGTTAGCCAGGATGGTCTCGATCTCCTGACCTGGTGATCTGCCCACCTCAGCCTCCCAAAGTGCTGGGATTACAGGCCTGAGCCACTGCGCCCGGCCATGTGCCACATTTTCTTAATCCAGTCTATCATTGATGGACATTTGGGTTGGTTCCAAGTCTTTGCTATTGTGAATAGTGCCGCAGTAAACATACGGGTGCATGTGTCTTTATAGCAGCATGATTTATAATCCTCTGGGTATATACCCACTAATCGGATGGCTGGGTCAAATGGTATTTCTAGTTCTAGATCCTGAGGAATCGCCACACTGTCTTCCACAATGGTTGAACTAGTTTACAGTCCCACCAAAAGTGTAAAAGTGTTCCTATTTCTCCACATCCTCTCCAGCACCTGTTGTTTCCTGACTTTTTAATGATCGCCATTCTAACTGGTGTGGGATGGTATCTCATTGTGGTTTTGATTTGCATTTCTCTGATGGCCAGGGATGACGAACATTTTTTTGTGTGTCTGTTGGCTGCAAAAATGTCTTCTTTTGAGAAGTGTCTGTTCATATCCTTCGCTCACTTTGTGATGGGGTTGTTTGTTTTTTTCTTGTAAATTTGTTTGAGTTCTTTGTAGATTCTGGATATTAGCCGTTTGTCAGATGAGTAGATTGCAAAAATTTTCACCCATTCTGTAGATAGCCTGTTCACTCTGATGGTAGTTTCTTTTGCTGTGCAGAAGCTCTTTAGTTTAATTAGACCCAATTTGTCAATTTTGTGAAGGACGTCTTCAAGGAGAACTACAAACCACTGCTCAACAAAATAAAGGAGGACACAAAGAAATGGAAAAACATTCCATGCTTATGGATAGGAAGAATTAATATTGTAAAAATGGCCATAGTGCTCAAGGTAATTTATAGATTCAATGCTATCCCCATCAAGCTACAAAGGACTTTCTTCACAGAATTGGAAAAAACTACTTTAAAGTTCATATGGAACCAAAAAAGGGCCTGCATTGCCAAGACAATCCTAAGCCAAAAGAAGAAAGCTGGAGGTATCACGCTACCTGACTTCAAACTGTACTACAAGGTATAGTAACCAAAACAGCATGATATTGGTTCCAAAACAGAGATATAGACCAATGGAACAGTACAGAGCACTCAGAAATAATACCACACATCTACAACCATCTGGTCTTTGACAAACCTGACAAAAACAAGAAATGGGGAATGGATTCCCTATTTAACAAATGGTGCTAGGAAAACTGGCTAGCCATATGTAGAAAGCTGAAACTGGATCCCTTCCTTACACCTTATGATCCCTTCCTTACACCTTATACAAAAATTAATTCAAGATGGATTAAAGACTTAAATGTTAGACCTAAAACCATAAAAACCCTAGAAGAAAACTTAGGCAATACCGTTCAGGACATAGGCATGGGCAAGGACTTCATGTCTAAAACACCAAAAGCAATTGCAACGAAATCCCACATCTTTTTCTCTTCTTCTGAGCCCTCCATACTCTTCCAACCTTTACCTGTTACCCAGTTCTAAAGTTGCTTACACATTTTTGGGTATCTTCATAGTAGTACCCCACTCTACTGGTACCAATTTACTGTGTTTGTCTGTTCTCATGCTGCTAATAAAGACATACCCAAGAGTGGGTAATTTATGAAGAAAGAGAAATTTAATAGACTCACAGTTCCACATGGCTGGGGTATCTCACAATCATGGATGAAGGCAAAGGAGGAGCAAAAGCACGTTTTACATGGTGGCAGGCAAGAGAGCATGTGCAGGGGAACTCCCCTTTATAAAACCATCAGCTCTCATGAGACTTATTCACCATCACAAGAATAGCACAGGAAAGACCCACCCCTGTGATTCGATTACCTCCCACTGGGTCTCTCTCATGACGCTTGGGAATTATGAGAGCTACCATTCAAGATGAGATTTGTGTGGGGACACAGCCAAATCCTATCACAAGGGCATTTCAGAGATGAAACTTGAAATAAACTAGAAGTGTCTAATGAAGGGCTTGCATGTAATAAAACTGCTCCAAAATAATAACTAATATTAGTTATTAATATAATGAAAAAAAGAGAGCATCCAGGAACTTTCCCTGAAGAGAGAGACTGACATTTGGATAATTATCACAAGAGGGCACTGTATTAAGTAACCTGAATTTTTTAACACCAAAAATTAGGAGATATTGACACTTCAAATACATCCTTATTCAATATTGCCACTTTAATAAAAGTTAACATTTATCAGAGCTGATTGCTAGGTGCTGTTCTAAATGTTATACATGTATTACATTAATTCCCACAAAATCCCTATGATGTAAGTACTATTATTATTCCCATTTACAGTTGAAGAAACAGGCAAAGAAGGGTAAGGCAATTTGTTGAAGATGCTCTAGACAGCAAGTGGAAGCGCGATGACTTGAACTTAGGTTCTAGAACTCAAGTTCTTTCTCACTAGCTTTTATCCTAAAAGGAAAAGATTAATCATTACAATCATAGGACAGGATCATAACGTCTTAGAGATTGGAAGCAATACTGGCCATAGAAGTTAAATTACTTGACTCGTAAATAAAGTAACCAAGAACTTGAGAGCCTGTGGCTTTTCCTAATTCTTATATTAGTGGGGGATAAGTGGGGATGGTTAATGGGTAGAAAAAAATATAAAAGATGAATAAGACCCACTATTTGATAGCACAATAGGGTGATTTTATAGTCAATAATAATTGTATATTTTAAAATAACTTAAAGAATGTAATTGGATTGTTTGTAGCTCAAAGGATAAATGCTTGAGGGGATAGATACCCCATTCTCTATGATATGCTTATTTCACGTTTCATGCCTGTATCAAAACATCTTATGTACCCCATAAATATATACACATACTATGTACACACAAAATTTTAAAAAATTAAAACATTTTAAAAGGTATGCTATACAACAAAAAGAAACAATTAATACCATCTGTTATGTAGTCTATAATACAGACACAACCCCTATAGCAAGAACTCAATTAAAAAATGGTGTATATTTTATGGATTTTCTGCATCCTAAATATATTTGTTTCTCTTATTATTTGTAAGTCATATTCCTGCTGAGGTTTTCTTATAACTTTTGCTCTTTCCCATATTTCTGAAATATCTGGGACGATGCCTCTCAATTAGGGATGGGAGGATGGTATTTCCTAGGGAGAAAGGGGGTTATATTTACATAGTTTGAAAAAAGCATATTCAATATAATATTTTTGAGTTATTCTTGGTAATAAATTTTAATATATTTGTATTTTAAAACATACTATGTAAACTTTAGATCAAAAACATTCTCAAATTTTGTTTTTCTAAAACACTAATTTGTTGTTTTGAGATGTTAAGAGGCATTTGATGAAAAGGTATACCTGTTCAAATAAGTTTAGAAAATGAACTCTAATATACTATTCTTTTAGAAATGCCCACAGGAAATTAGGCATAATAAAACTGAAAAGACCCATGATAAACTTTGCTTGTCTTAATATTTTCCATACTGACTTGTGCATGTTTTTAAGTGGGAAATCCATAAATGTCCACTTACAGTACAACAAGATCTGCTCTGAAGTTCAGGGCTAAGAAGCTGGCTGCTTCTGTTGGTTTAAGATCTGCAACCTTAGCCTGACTTCAGTTAGTTTATTTTCATATTTTGTCTAGAGTTTATTGTTGCAATCTGTGAAAAGGTTGGTCAACAAGAAGCTACGTCACCATTCTGAAATGGAATTCCTCCATTTTATTTTTGATGAATTTTTAAAATGATTTCATTGGGGTGTTATTGACACTAAAAAAGCTGTACATATTTAATGCATATGCCCTGATGATTTTGGAGACAAGCATACACCTATGAAAACATCACCACAACCAATGCCATAAACATATCCAGAATATCCAAAAGTTTCCTCCCACCCTCTTCATTTTATTTTTATGATAAGATTTTTTTCTGTGCATGATAAGAACACTTAACATGGCCAGGCACGATGGCTCATGCTTGTAATATTAGCAGTTTGGGAGGCTGAGGCAGGTGGATCACCTGTGGTTGGGAGTTCGAGACCAGCCCGACCAACATGGAGAAACCCCATCTCTACTCAAAATACAAAATTAGCCGGGTGTGGTGGCACACGCCTGTAATCCCAGCTACTCGGGAGGCTGAGGCAGGAGAACCACTTCAACTGGGAGGTAGAGGTTGTGGTGAGCCAAGATTGTGCCATTGCACTCCAGCCTGGGCAACAAGAGTGAAACTCCCTCTCAAACAAACAAACAAACAAAAAACACTTAACATAAGATCAATCGTCTTAGAAGATTTTTGAGTATTGTTAACAATAGCACTATGTTGTATAATGATGTACCACGCTACCATACTATGTTATATATAGTGCAGTAAATCCCATATGGGATAGGAGACATTCAGGATAAGCTGACATTCTTCCCTTTGGCCAATTAAATATAGGTGGAATTCCCCCACATCTTGCATAATGGAAACTTTTACCCTTTAATCAATACCTCCCCATTTTCCCCTTTCCTAGCCCCTGGCAACCACAATTCTACTCTGTAATTCTATGAGTTTGTCTATTTTAGATTCATCATAAAAATGGGATCATGTAGTATTTATATATTCCAAAAATTGAAGTCAAGATCCTGAAGAGATATCTGCACACCCATGTTCGTTGCAGCATTATTTTCAATAGCCAAGGTGTGAGAAGCAACCCAAATTTTTATTAATAGACATATGGATAAAGAAAATGTAATATATACATATAGCAAAATACTATTCAGCCTTAAAAAAAGGAAGCAAATCCTGTCATTTGTGACAATGTGAATAAACGTGAAAGACTCTGCTAAGTGAAATAAGCCAGACATAAATGGATGTTTTCATTTGCATCAGCATTCTAGTTTGTCAGTTATTTTTTCTCAGCAGTGGGAAGATGTCATCCCATTTTCTCCTGGTTTTCATCATTTTTGTTTATAATTTTTTAATTTAATTTTTTTTGAGACAAGCTCTTGCTTTGTTGCCCAAGCTGGAGTGTGGTGGCATGATCTCAGCTCACTGCAGCCTCCACTTTCTGGTCTCAAGCAATCCTCTTATTTCAGCCCTCCAAGTAGCTGGGACTACAGGTGTGCACCACCATGCCCAGCTACTTTTAAAATTTTTTGAAGAGACTGCATCTCACTATGTTGCCCAGGCAGGTCTCAAACTCCTGGGCTCAAGTGATCCATCTGCCTGGACCTCCCAAAGTCCTGGGATTACAGGCATCAGCCACCTTACCCGGCCATTTTGGTTTTTAAATAGCATGTTTGTGTTACATATGTCTTTAGTAAAGTAAAATTTTAAATTAAAAAAAATCTTGCAGGATATATGATCTTATCTATTATTGTTCTCAGTTATTCTCATGCCTTCCCTCTGTGATTCATGTGACATCATGATTGCCAACATTCTTTGCCTTGGCCAATCAAATATAGGTGGAATTCCCCCATGCCACTTCCATATAAACACTTTAGGAGCAGGTGTGTCTGTGTGTCTGTGTGTGTGCGTGTGTTTAGCTTTGCCACAACAATAATACACATTTAGAATTAAGACATTATATGGAAGACCAAAAAATGGACATGTAACTTAGGTGAGGAATAATCCTCATTGTTGTAAGCCATGGAATTTGGGGTTGTTACCATCATGTAACTTAATAAAAGGTAAGTGATACGAGGTTCCTGTTGTTTTGCTGCCTGGGAATAGTCTAGAAATATGACCTTTCATTTTTCACACATTTTAGTTCCTCTTTAAAAGTAGAAGCTAAATAAATATATTTGATTGAATTAGCAGTTTTTAAAGTGAGTATGTCATTTTGAATGAGTTTGATTCTTAGGAAGAGAAAACCATCTCCAACTGGCAATAAAGAATGACGGAAGTTCATTGACTCAAGGATCTGGGAAATACAAAGGTCTTTGAGCCTGGTTTGATACAGTGGCTCATTCAGTTCATCGAGAACTAAGTTTATTTATGTTTCTCCAATTTACCTTTGACAGTGTGGGCTTTATTCTTATTATTCCTTTTATGAGTAATGATGCTGCCAGCCATTACCAGAACTATGTTTTCTTGTCAATACTAGGAAGAGATAAGGGTCCTTCTAGAAGCTCTTCAGAAGAGTAGGTGAACATCTTTCTTAGAAGCCAGAATAAACTTCTCGTATTTTATTGGCAGGAAGTGAGTCACCCACACATTTCTGGACCTATAACAGTAGCCATTAAACTGGACCTCAGACACAGATTTAACCGCTTGAGCCAGGGAGGATTAAGCCACCCCTAAATGAAGTAGGGAAGTGAGTTTGCCCTAAGAAATAGCAATGAATACTTAGATGTGCTAGGCACAATTGCAGTGCATTAACTATTAATATGACTTTTTCATCTATCTGTGTACATGAACTGTGATACATTGTGTCAAATGATTTGTATTTCTGATGTTCACTGAATAAACCTGTGCATTTAGAATAACCCAGGAGAAGTAGAAATAAAAGAAGTTATGATCTGGCGAGCACATATTCCATTGCACATGGTTACTGGATTCATCCCATCTGGTTTTGTGAATTATCTGACCAATCTCTCACGAGATATAACATGGTCAAATATGTCCAGTCTTTGCTGTGTTTCCAGATCTTACTCTCTCATGCTGTCCGTATCTATGATCTATGTATGCATGCATGTATGTATGTATGTATCTATCTGTCTATCTAGATGTTTCAATATATCTATATAAGCCCAGCAGTTTGGGAGTCCAAGGTGGGAGGATCTCTTGAGGCCAGGGGTTCGAGACCAGCCTGGACAACACAGTGAGTCCCTATCTTTACTAAAAATAAAAAGTAAAATAAATCTATATTGATATTTAGATAGATAGATGGAGACCTATATCTATATCTCTCTAGATATCTATATATCTAGAGATATCAATACATATATTTCTCTCTATGTAGATCTCTAGAGATATCTATATATGTTATCTAGATACATCTCTGTATATATTTTTATATATTGATATTTCTAGATATCTATATGTCTGGAGAGATTTTCTCTCTCTAGATAGCTATATATAAGGTAGATAAGATATATATCATTTATATATATACGAGAGAGTTAAAATATCTATCTGTCCATATGTGTTTTTAAAATCTATCTATATCTTCATCTATCTAGAGAAGGAGATTTCAAAGAGTTCAATGCTGAAAATATGTTGAGCTTTGGTATCTGCTTCCTTTCCTTTTTTTAATAAGAATGAAATTTATCTTGTTTTTCTTGGAAATATCTCCAGGCTTTTCAAGATTAATTTCATAGCATATTAGATTCCTGGAAAAATAGTTGGTCTAACATATAACCTTGAAGTAAATAATTTTCATAAGTTTAATGGACACTTTTTGTGTTTTTTTCTTAATTTAAATATTGCAAAAGTAATATAAATACTTGGGCTTATCTTAATATTATTTTCCAGTAACTAGTAATAGGCTTTTGAAGCATAATACCAATTTGACTATGAAAATACATTTTAAAATCTTGATTTTTCTTCTTCCTTATCTAATTCACAGACAGAGATGGTCTAAAGATTTTGCTGAGATACCCATTCAGTTTGAATAATTTATAATCAATGTGGGGTTTTTTTGGTTGTGCTAGGTGACTGATCATTTATTTATTACATGTCTGGGTTTTTTATGTTTCAAAATAGAATTTTAATAGGCATTAAGTCAATTAGAATACATTTGACAATCATTGCAGATTAACTGTATGTGGAGGTCTAAACCTTTTTTATTTTGATAAATGTGCACTGATAAATGCAGTGCTGAGAACTGCTGAGAAAGTCATTAAAATGAGGGAAAATATTACCATGAAAAATGTTTCAGTCCACTATATAAAGTAGGTTCTTTAATGCATGCTAGATTTTGAAAAGTTTCTGTTTGGTAAGTGAATGAATGGATTAGAAGCTAACAGTTCCTTAGTGAAAACGCCTACACAACATTTAAGGTACGTCAATCTGTAATTAATATTTCATTTAAAAATAAAATGTGTTGTAAGGGAGTTGCATTTAATTTTCCAGTCACAATGCTATGAACTTCTTCAGTTGGTTGTTTTCTTCTTTTCAGCTTGTAGTCAGTTCACAGTGCATCCATCAGAAAGATGCCCAGGGGAAATCTACGGTAGTGAAACTCAGCTACAGAGCTCAGCAGCGAGGAGACAGAGAAGAATAGCAGTTAAAGTGCTTGGCTAAACATGAAGTTATTGAGTGATGCAGTCATATATTTTTCAGTATTAATTGGGACTGAAGCCAGGGTGACCGAAGGAGGCATTTGTCTACAGCAGGGCAATAGGAAGTTACCCTATTGTCTGAAATTCTACTATTAGAGTTTTATTCCAGGAATAGTGGTGGGGGCGGGATGGAGTGCATATATCTTAAAGTGTAATGGAAAAAGCAATTGCTTTTCGCCATGCAGAACTAAATTTTAATTCTAATTGCACCTTTGAGTAGTTTTGTAATCTGTGGGAAAATTCATTTCACCATTTTAAGACTCAACTTCACCATAAGAATGAACATCGATGGGGTGCAGTGGCTCATGCCTGTAATCCCAGCACTTTGGGAGGCTGAGGTGGGTGGATCTCTTGAGGTGAGGAGTTCAAGACCAGCTGGCCAACATGGTGAAACCCCATCTTTACTAAAAATATAAAAATGAGCTGGCCATAGTGGTGCATGTCTGTAATCCCAGCTACTTGGGAGGCCGAAGCAGGAGAATTGCTTGAACCCGGGAGGCAAAGGTTGAAGTGACCCGAGATTGTACCACTGCACTCCAGCCTGGGTTACAGAGCAAGACTCCATCTCAAAAAAAAAAAAAAAAAAAGAATCAACATCACAGGATAGTGGGGATAATGATATCAATTGAGTTCACATGTGCAAAAATTATTAAGCACCATATCCACCATATGGTAGGGACTTGGTGAGTGGTTGCATCCTTGCCTTCCTTCTCTACCTCCTCTACCTTCCTCTATCCCCTTCTACCCCCCACTCAAAGAACTGGCTTATCATGGGACAACTCTTAAAATTTACAGTGAAACATGAAAGATGTCTGATTTTTTACACATTACAATATAGGCCTCTCACATTATGAAATGGCTTTAAGAATTAGGTGCTGGAGAGGATGTGGAGAAATAGGAACACTTTTACACTGTGGGTGGGACTGTAAACTAGTTTAACCATTGTGGAAGACAGTGTGGCGATTCCTCAATGATCTAAAACTAGAAATACCATTTGACCCAGCCATCCCATTACTGGGTATACACCCAAAGGATTATAAATCATGCTGCTATAAAGACACATGCACACATATGTTTACTGTGGCACCATTCACAATAGCAAAGACTTGGAACCAACCCAAATGTCCATCAAAGATAGACTGGATTAAGAAAATGTGGCACATACACACCATGGAATACTATGTAGCCATAAAAAAGGATGAGTTCATGTTTTTTGTAGGGACATGGATGAAGCTGGAAACCATCATTCTGAGCAAACTATTGCAAGGACAGAAAGCCAAATACCGCATGTTCTCACTCACAGGTGGGAATTGAACAATGAGAACACTTGGACACAGGATGGGGAATATCACACACCAGGACTTGTTGTGGGGTGGGGGTAGGGGGGAGGGATAGCATTAGGAGATATACCTAATGTAAATGACGAGTTAATGGGTGCAGCACACCAACATGGCACATGTATACATATGTAAAAAACCTGCACATTGTGCACATGTATCCTAGAACTTAAAGTATAATAATAATAAAAACAAAGAATTAGGGAAATTATTGTATACAAAACTCTGGCATGCTATAGGGGGAAGAAGCGCTTTGGAATCAGAGACATCAGAATATCAATAGTTTCAGAGTCCTGAGAAAACCATTTGTCTTCTTTGAGTTCTCATTTCTGTTTTGTGAAGTGATGTGAGGAGAGGTGTGTAAATGTATACACTGCAGACCTCTGCACTTAATAGGATATCACAAGATTTTGCATCTTGGGGCCCCATTATCACAAATAAAGGAGAACTGTGTCAAACTTTAATTCAGTAGCTGTCAGCTGAAAGAATTAAAGAGTTGGCTGTGTGCAAATCTTGCTTGGCATAGCCCTAAACTAGAGCTGTCACTGATAATTGTTTAACAGCCCAGTTAGCATGGTGATACGTTGTTACTTTCAGACAACTTGTATATTTGGGAAGAGACTTCAAATCATTTCAATGAGCATACCTGCATTTCAATTAATTCAAAAGATGTCTCGAACACTTTGATGACCTTGGGTTTAAATGTTTATTCTAAACATTTGATATAACCTGCTCTCTCTTTTTGAAAAAAGTTGTATATGGGATATCATGAATCATCTTGACAGTCAAAATACACAGTGGCTATTGTATTACATGTTCAGTCAGAAAAGCAATAAGAGTTTATTGCTGCACTTCAAGTATCTAATGCTCAACATAACCATTAAATTAGCTTCAAGTGATTTAAATTCAGAATATATGGAATACAATTGGCAATGCTTAAAAAACTTGGCTGCTGCCAGCAACTGATATATAAATTTAGCAGTGGGGACTAAGTTTGGGGATTACAGGTGAGGTAGTTAAAATGTGAATATAGAAAGGGTTTTAGTGATTGCTGTGAAATTAGCTTTGGCCATGATGTGGGTGTTCAGGGACAGGGCTGTTCTAGAGCCTGTATTGGACTTAATACCTTCTTCTCCTCCTAATAGCTATGTTTTCAATATCTCTCATGAATAATTATTCTTAGGAGGATAAACCTGTGGCAAATACCACAGACTTGCTGCAAACTTTTCATGATTATGCCCATTTTAATCTTAGACTTACTCTTTGAAGTTTCTGAAGTAGAAGAGTAGATTTTTTAAATTAAAGTAGGTTTTCATTGCTGCCCTGATAGAACCTGCTTTTTAGATTAAGTTTAGGGGCATCCAATGAAGATTTTCCTATTCATCTGGCCCCGATCATTTAGGTACAGAGCCACGATTCTCAAACCGCAAGTGCATCAGCATCCTCTGGAGGGCTTGTTAAAACAGACTCGGCAGGGAGGTGTAGAAATGTGTATTTCTGTAGAGCTTCCAGGTGAGGGTGATGCTGCTGGTACAGGGATCACACTTCGAGAACCGCTGCTGTGCTACAGAGGAAGTGATTCAGATGGTCTGCATTATGCGACATGTAAGAGAACTCCTGACTCAAGTGGCTTAAACTAAACAAATTATCTCACATAATAAATCCAGAAGTAGTAAGTCTCAGAGTTGGTTCCGTGGCACAGTAGGTGCCACTCTACTTTTGTGTGACATCCTCACTGTGTTGGTTATGACTTCTTCATATCCCTGGATATGGCATCTCCATATCACTGGATGACTGCAGCAGCTCCAGGCATTAGGTACCAACACAGTAGCATTCAGAAGCAGACAAATGGAAGGCTAGGAGATCTTTTTGATCTCTACTGGTGGAACACTCTTAGACAAAAAGGAAGAAGGGACAGGATTGGAATGATGCTGACGGGTAACCAACAACCATCAGAGGCAACTTTGTCAATAATGTTAGAAAAAGGTCCTCTGCCTTTTGTTTTCCACAAGGTTCCACAGCACAAAGGCATTGATTGCTTATGTTTTCCCTCCCTCCTTTCCTTTCTTCCTTCCCTCCCTCCCTCCCTCCGTCCCTGTATTAGGATTCTCTAGAGGGACAGAACTAATAGGATAGATATATATATGAAGGAGAGTTTATTAGGAGAATTGACTCACGTGATCACAAGGTAAAGTCCCACGATAGGCTGTCTGCAAGCTGAGGAGCAAGGAAGCCAGTCCGAATCCCTAAACTTCAAAATGGGGAAGCCGACAGTGCAGCCTTTCGTCTGTGGACGAAGGCCTGAGAGCCCCAGGGCAAACCGCTGGTATAAACTGAAGAGTCCAAAAGCTGAAGATCTTGGAGTCTGATGTTCGAGGGCAGGAGGCATCCAGCATGGGAGAATGATGGAGGCTTGGAAGACTCAATAATCAAGTCCTTCCAACTTCTGCCAACTTTATTCTGACCGTGCTGGCAGCTGATTAGATAGTGCCTACCCAAATTGAGCGTGGGTCTGCCTCTTCCCATCCACTGACTCAAATGCTAATCTCCTTTGGCAACACCTTCACAGACACACCCAGGAACAATACTTTACATCCTTCAATCCAATCAAGTTGACACTCAGTATTAACCATCTCACCCCCTCCCCTCCCCTCCCTTCCCCACTCTCCCTCCCTTCCTCCCCTTCTTCCTCTCCATAATGTACTCTTGTTTCCACCACCTCTTAATACTAACTGCTTTCATCTAACTTCCTTCTTCCCACCCACTAGGAATTTTAAATTACATTTGAGATAGTAGATAATTGCAGTTCCGATTTTGAGAGTCACATGCCTTTTCCTTGCTTTCTATGGAGCAGAGTTGGATTTCCTTTCTTCTTCCTGTCATCCTAAATTCCCCCCTTTACCCTTATGGGGAAGAAGCTTTCAAACAAGACATAATAAAATCTTAGTTTGCCTTGCAGAATTCTACTCTCAAAAACTGGAAAGCCCCAAAGTTTGCCAGATCAGATGTTGAGTCTATAGGGGTACCAGTGTTTAGAACTCCCAGGATTTCACCCTGCCCTCCTAGAATGGAGTATGTCTCCAAATCTACCCTTCCTACAGTCTTATTTCCATAAAATGTATAACTCCATCTCTAAGTTGTCAGGCCAATATCTGGGAGTTATATTCTATTCTTCTCTTTCTCTTGCACACCAGAAGTAATTCTTTAGCAGAACTTGGCAGTTTCGACTTCAGAATATGCCCCAAATCTGACCATTTCTCACACCTTTCAGAAATACAACACTAGTCCAAGCCAACCTTCTCTTATCTGAATATTCTTCTTGTCCTCACCTTGGTCTTCTTGAATTTATTCCCATCAGGAGCCAGAGCGATTCTATTAAAATGTAAGTAAGATCAAGCCCTACTCTTTAAAATCCTTTAGTGGTTCCACAGTGCACTACAATTAAGAGCCAAAGTTGCTGCCCTGGCCTAGGACATTGATAAATGATCAGCCCTCAGTCCTGCATTGCTGCTCCTTGAACACACTGGGGTGCTGCCATATTGGGGCATTTGTTTTTCCTTTACCCCAGGCACCCATGATCTTTCTTCAGGCCTTGCCTCAAATGTCTGCTTCTCGGTGGGCCCTTTGTCACTCTGTTTAAAATGATATCCTCTGCCCCTGTTCCTCATGTAACTGCACCAGAGCAATCTGGTTCAACTTTTATGTATTAGTGTTGTGAGTTGTTTCTCAGTTGCCATGGACTCTCGGGTCATGCAACCTGAGCTTGCCCAGGTGAAGAAAGTGTGCAACCACAGGGGGAACCTAAGTGCTCAGACTGAGGAGCAGGGACTGAATTAAGAAGTGGACACCGCATAGCAGGATCCAGCATCCAATCACATTGAGCCATGGCACCACCCCATGGCAGGATCCAATTAGATCATGCCTGCTGGTATCACCTCATTGAAAGATCTAATTGGATCACACCTCATTACATTATGCTTATAAAACCTGACCCAACCTCCAGCACATGGAGATGTATTTGAGCATTTCCTCCTTTCTCCTTACCAGTAGACTCCAAATAAAGCTTTTCTTTTTGGAAATGCCAATCCCATGGTATCAGCCTCTATGTGCACTGGGCAGCAAGCTCATTGATTGCTTAGTATAACACTTGCTATTTCCCCTCCCTGTCTGCTTTTCCTTTACAGCACTTGAACCATTCGTTATATCTTTTACCTGTTTATCATTTATTTACTCAATATTTTATTTCTTGTTTGTCCTCCGTCATCAGGATGTGAGTTCTATGACAATAGCCATGTTTTTTGTGTGTGTGTTGGTTGCTGTTCTCATCAGAACTGAAAACAGTACTTACCACATCAAAACCACAAAGAAAAATTTGTTGAATGAAGGAATCATTATACAATAATTTAAAACTCACAAAAGATACCAAGCACATGCAAAATAAAGAATATAGTATTATGAACCTCTTATACCAATGATTCAGATTCAATAATGATCATCATTCTGTCATTCTCATGTCATCCAGTCTCCCTATCAGTTAATAACTGAGTGGAGACTCAATTGTTACTTATTTGTTAAAGCTTTTTTTCAGGTAAAATTACATATATGGAAATGCATAAATGTTATCAGTACAATTTTTGACAAATGTCTGTACTTAGGCAAACTATACCTCTATCATGATTATAATACATTTTCATCTGCCGAGAAAGTTCACTCATGTCCCTTCCAATGAAATGGGAAAAGTTCCCTTATCCCCCTTGCAGGGCGTGCGATGGGGGTCTGGCTCACTTCTTCAGTGCCCCACAGCTCAAACCCCTAGGGGGAGCATGCAGATGGGCAGGTTGTGGGGGCCGTGGGCTCTGACCCCACAGCAACATCTAGGGTTGAGTGTTTACAGCTTCTGAAGCCCCAGTGGGCATGTGTTACAGTATACTCTTTGAGTTTAGCTGTCCACAGGTGGCTTGTGTTAATCAGCTCAATTAGACCCTCTGTCTTATCACAGGGACAGAGGGCTGGCTTTCTGTATCCCAGGTTCTTGCCTTAGTGTACTGGAAAAATCGGATCACACATGAGCTTGGAGAATGAGTGCAAGGTTTAGTAAATGGTGGAGGTAGCTCTCAGCAGATGGATGGGGAGCCAGAAGAGGTATGGAGTGGGAAGGTGGTCTTCCCCTGGAGTCAGGCTGCTCAGCTGTCAGGCTTTCCTCTGGCTGCCCTCAGCCAAATTTCCCAAAGTGTCCACATTGTTCCCCTATCGATGACCTGCCGGCGTCTGTATGTTCTTCTGCTGCTGTGTTCCTCTCAATGTCCAGCTGTTTGTGTCTCTGCCTGATAGGGTCTCAGGGCTTTTATAGGCATAGGATTGGGGGCATGGCAGGCCAGGGTGGTCTTGGAAAATGCAACATTTGGGTGTGAAAACAGGAGTGCCTGTCCTCACCTAGGTTCATGAGCACAGGCCCAAGGGTAGCGCCCTCACTAGGGGCCTTTCTCTACCAAGCACTTCCCTGGCCCCCTCCTATATCACCAAGGCAATCTCTTCCTGCCATCACCACCATCCCTCGTAGGCAGGTAATGACCATTCTGATTTTTTGCTCACCATAACTTGATTTTACCTGTTTTAGAGCTTCATGTGAATTGAGTCATACAATAGAGACTCTAATTTTTTTCTCCCGGTCTAGCTTTGAATTTAGGGACCCTTAATTTCTTTCTGCTATCTTTCACTAAGAATAATATTTATGTTTTGTATGTATTAGTAATCAGTTCCTTTTCATTGCTGAGTAGCATTCAATCTTTTTTTTTTTGAGACGGAGTCTTGCTCTGTCTCCCAGGCTGGAGTGCAGTGGTGCGATCTTGGCTCACTGCAAGCTCCGACCCCTGGGTTCACTCCATTCTCCTGCCTCAGCCTCCCTAGTAGCTGGGACTACAGGCGCTCGCCACCACACCCAGCTAATTTTTTGTATGTTCAGTAGAGATGGGGTTTCACCGTGTTAGCCAGAATGGTCTCGATCTCCTGACTTCGTGATCTGCCCACCTCGGCATCCCAAAGTGCTGGGAATACAGGCGTGAGCCACTGTGCTCTGCCGCATTCAATCTTATGAGTATATGGCAATTTGTCATTCCATTCTCCCAATGATAGTTATTTGCCATCGTTTTATGGCCGAGCACATGGTTTATCTGGCTGAATGCTTCATGGGAAATTGAAAGTAATGTTTTTGGCTATTGATCAGAAGATGCTGCATGTGTATATATATATTATTGTACAAGTCTCTTTTTTGAACATATGTTTTTATTTCTCTTAAATAATTA
The DNA here is from genome assembly GCF_009828535.3 of Hylobates moloch. Lineage (NCBI taxonomy): Eukaryota > Metazoa > Chordata > Mammalia > Primates > Hylobatidae > Hylobates > Hylobates moloch. The sequence goes on from NW_026652277.1 coordinate 18,690,276, forward strand.
GGAGTAGCATTGTTAGACCAAGGTGTTGGTGTATGACTAACTGTGCAATAAATGCCAAATATATCTACAAAGTAGTTGTAGCACTCTACTTTTTTATTAGTAATGTTTTATGCTTTTAATTCCTTTTCCCCAATGGCAAATGATATTGAACATTTTTTTCATGTGCCACTAGTTATTTGATAAGTGTCTATTGTAAGAGGTTTTTATATATTCGAGATATAAGACGTTAGTCAGCTGTATGTTTTGTGGTTATTTCCTCCTAGTCTGTGGTTTGCTATTAATTTTTTAAATGATGTCTCTTGATAAGCAATTTTTAATTTTGAGAAAGTGTAATTTATCATTTATTTTTCTGTGTTTTTTTTCTACTTTCTGTATAAGAAGTTTGGACTACAGGGACATTTTTCTGTTTCCTTTTAAAAGTGTTATGATGATGTTGTCTTTAACATTTAGAACTCTGCTTCACTGCAGCATGATTTTTGTATATGGTGTGAAATAAGGGTGGGGGTTATTTACTAATTTTTTAATTTGGATGTCCAGTTGTCCCAACACCATTTGTTGATAAGATTTTCCTTTCTGGTTTGAATTGCTTTGGAATCGTTGTAAAATATCAATTAACTGTGGTAAGTGTGGGTCTATTTCTGGGCTCTGTATTGTATTCCAATATCCTATTTGTCTATCTGTATTCCAAGTCCAGATGGATTTGTATAGCTTTATAATAAATCTTGTAGTCAAATGGTATATGTTTTTTGACTTTATTTTTCTTTTGGAAGATTGTTTTGGGTATTCTAGGTCCTTTGTATTTCCAAATAAATTTTGGAAATACCTTATTAATTTCTATAAAAATTTCTCACTGGGATTATGATTAATATTGTTTTATGGCTCAACATATGGTCTATTTAGCTGAATGTAGGCATGCACTTGAAAAGCAATGTATTCTACAGTTTGAGAATATAGTGCCTATAAATGTTAACAATTTCAAGGTGGTTGATTGATAGTCTAATAGTTTTGGTGATTACCAAGGAGAAGTACAAAAATTTCCATTTGGTTCTGATGCTTGTTCTGTTGCTTCAAACTTTTTATTTATTTATTTATTTTTTACTTTTAGCAGGCCTTGAATTTTTGTTTGGAAAGGCAGACAATGCCATGGTATTGGCCTCTATGTGCATCGGGCAGCAAGCCCATTGACTGTTATAACACTTACTATTAATGTATTGGATAAAAGGAACTGCAGGAGTAGGCCTTTTGCAATGTAGTTGTAAGGTGTTGGGTAAGAAGTGTCCTATAGTCCTATGGTTAGGTCTCAGTCTTTTCGTGTGCCTAAGCCCTCTGGCTGTGGGCTTCACAAGTGCTTCTCAATTCTTATTTTCTTCACCCCCTTTGGTGGAACAGGATGGCTACAGGAGGCTGAAGTTGGGTATTTTCCTTTACCCAAGTCAGGTAGGTCTTAGTCACATCCTGGTCTTTCGGATTGTGGTAAAATAGTTTCTCTTGATGACAGTTCTTGGGATTCTCTGTATCCACCTGTCTCTCCAAGCAGTTTGTCCTATGACTGCCGATTTTTCAGCTCATTCAGCTTTTTTACTCGTTGTTAGGATGGACTGATGACTTCTCAAATCCTTACACCTCAGACTGGAAATTGGAAGTTGCCATTATTTTTCAAATACTTTTTTCTGTCTCATTCTCTTTCCTGGCCTTTAGAGACTTCAATTGCACATAGGTTGGATCACTTTGTGTTGTCTACATGTCTCTTAGTTTTCTGTCCATCTTTTTTTTTCTCAATCATTTTTCTTTTCTGTTCTGAAGTTTGGATAATTATTATTGATATATTCTCAAGTTCACTGATCTTCAGCTACCATGGATCTTATGTTTAGCCCACCCAGGGAATGTTTTATTCTATTAATAGTTATTACAATTTCTGGTTCTAGAATTTTTTAATTTGTTTGTGTTTTATAGTTTCAGTTTCTTTGCTGAGATAGCCCATGTGATTGTCCAAAATGATTGCTCACTCTCCAGAAACAAATCTTTCTTGAATGTGTTTAAAATAGTTGCTTTAAAGTCTTTGCTAATTCCAGTATCTGGTTCATCTTAGGGTAGTTTCTCTTGACTGGTTTTCCCTTGAGTATGGGTACATTTTCTTATTTTTTTGCATGTGAAGTAATTTTTAATTGGATTTAACATAAACAATACAGTGTAGGTACTCTAGATTCTATTATTATTTTCTCCTGAGGCATGTTTTTGTTGTTGCCGTTGTTGTTGTTATCAAGTCAGTTAATTAGGCTGGATTCTACTCTCAATTCTATCTCTTTTGTCTTGGGAACTAGCTCTGTTGTTTCAGCTCCAAGCTGCTGTTACTGTTTTTGTTGTTTTGTTTTATTTATTGCTAAGTTTCCTGGATCCTCCCTACCCTCTTCTTAAGCATATATAGATTAAAAGTTAGCCAAGGATTAAGATGAATTTTATCTTTGGGGCTCAGCACCTCAGTGGCTCCTCTTCCTCCTTTTCTGGATTTAATCCCCACCCCAAATTTATGGTTGTTTTGTCAGCCCCTAAATCTTCTTTGACACCTCAAGCCAATAAGTCTGTGGTACAAATCTGTGGTACATCTGAGCAGTGGACAGTCTGAGAAGTTCATTCAAGAAAAAGACTGGAAAATTACGAATCTTACCCTCGCTCTTCAACTTTTGAGGACAGACTCTTTTTCAGTTTCTACCTGGTTTCTCTAGTGCCTTCATATATACATACACTCACAGTAGTCCCTCCTTACCCAGGATTTTGCTTTCTGTGGTTTCAGTTACTTACAGTCAGCTTCAGTCTGAAAATACTGAATGAAAAATTCCAGAAATAAACCATTCACACATTTTAAATTGCATGCTGTTCTGAGTAGCATGATGAAATCTTGTGCCATTCTACTATGTCCTCCCTGGGATGTGAATCATCCTTTTGGGCAGAGTGTCCACACTGTATACACTATTTAGATGTTAGTCATTGACATGTCTGCTTCTGACATCCAGCCATTGACATCATCATGGCTTGCTGTTTCAGGACTCCCTGAAGTGGATGATGCTTCCAGTGTATTGTCAGAAAATCAGCAGTAACCTAAAAATTACATCACGATGTGTATGTCATTCGCCTCACTTCATCTCATCACACAGATGTTTTATCTCACATTGTCACACAAAGAAGAGTGACTACAATAAAATATTTTCTGAAAGAGGGAGACCACATCCACATAACTTTTGTTACTGTATATTGTTAATCTCTTACTATACTTAATTTATCAATTAAACTTTATCATAGGTATGTATACATAGGGTTTAGTACTATCTGTGTTTTCAGGCATCAAGTAGAGGTCTTGGAATGTATCCCTCATGGATGGGAGGGACTACTACAGTAGTCCCTCAGATGAGGTCATACTGGAGTAAGGTGGGGTTGGACCTTAATCCAATATGAGGGAAATCCAATCCAAGAAGACAGAATTCTTACTCAAAGAAGAGGAAAATTTAGACACAGACACAGAGAGAGGAAGGCCATGTGAATACAGAGGGAGAGATTAGAGTTACACAGCCACAATCTAGAGAATGCCTGGGGCTATGAGCAGTGGGAAGAGGCAGAGAATGCTCCCTTTCTAGAGGCTTTGGAGGGAGCATAGCCCTGACAACATGTTGATTTTGAACTTCTAGCCTCCAGAATGGTGAGACAATACATTTCTGTCACGTAAGCCATGCAGCTTGTGGCACATTGTTAAAACGTCCCTAGGACGTTTATATGCACGCACGCACACACACACACACATACACATGCACATACACACACATAAACACATACACATACACACACATACACAAACATACACACACATACACAAACACACACGCATGCATAGTTATACTGCATAAATATATGGAAGCTTTTTTCCAGATTCTGAAATATACGGGAAGTTTAATCTGACCAATTTATTCTCCACTATACCATGGTTATTTGAAGTAAGCTTTCAGATACCATATTACTTTCTGATAGAATCCTACTATTTATAATCTGTATTAGAAAAATAGATTGTACTGCTGCTTGTATCAGAACCTTAGAAGTTTATTACTCTGTGGTGACCTTGGGAACAAGTACATGTCTCATCAAATTGTGACATTCCCAGTTGGTTAAGAAAACTTGTAGCAAACTCAGCCACTCATTTAGTATTGCTTTCCAATTGGCAAAATATCTATTTGCCTTTTACTAAGAATGAATTTTGTCTGATACATTGTGAATATACGCCAAATAATAAAATGGAGAGAAGTGATATGAACCAATGCCATATTTCTTGATTCATCTGAGTAACATTAAATAACATGTATAACATGATGTCACAGTTGTGGGAAAAATAATAGTATTATGAGGCTATATCCAAGTAGGGGGAGTGTGCTATGATTTGAATGTTTTCGTCACCTCCAAAGATGCATGTTGAAACTTGATCCCTAGTGTAACAGTATTGAGAGGTGTGGCCTTTTGGAAGCTGTTTAGGTCGTGAGGGCTCCACTCTCATGAATAGATTGATGACATTATAAAAGGACGTATGGAGGGAATTTGGCCCCCTTTTGACTCTTCTGTCCTTTCCACCATGTGAAGACACAGCCTTCCTGTCTTCTGGAGGATGTAGCATTTCAAGGTACCATCTTGGAAGCAGAGAGTCGCCCTCACTGAATGATGACACCTTGCTCTTGAACTTCACAGTGTCCAGAGCCATGAGAAATAAGTTTCTGTTATTCATTAACGACCCAGTTTGTGGTACTCTGTTGTACCAGCAAGAGCAGACTAAGGCAGGGAGATAGATAATAACAAATAAAAAATAAAAACAAAAAAAATCATGTCGTAATAAGTGATGTGATTATAATAAAACAAGAGAATGTGCAAGAGAGTGATTGTGGGGATTTAATTTATGTCTGAATGGGTGTGTGTTGGAGAACCCCAGGATATTGTCCACATAGGCTTTGGAGTCAGAGGCACCCCAGAGTTGTGCAGTGCAGCAGCTTTAGCTGGGTGGCCACTTTCTATTGTGTGGTCAGAGAAGATGGCTCTGAATGGTAACATTATTCTGTAGCTTTAATGAGATCAGGGAGCTACCTTTGCAAAGCTTAATGAGAATAGACCATACAGAATTAGGAAAAGCTTCAGACTGGTGAGACAATACATTTCTGTCACGTAAGCCATGCAGTTTGTGGCACATTGTTAAAACATCCCTGGGACATTTATACACGCACACACGCACGCACACACACACATGCACATACACATAAACACATACACAAACACACACACGCATACACAAACACACACACATGCATAGTTATACTGCATAAATATATGTAAGCTTCTTTTTACAATAAATATATGTAAGCTTCTTTCCAGATTCTAAAATATACAGGAAGGTTAATCTGACCAATTTATTCTCCACTATACCATGGTTATTTGAAGTAAGCTTTCAGATACCATACCAACTTCAGGTACAAGTTTTCATTGTGGCTGAAATGGAATGAGTGAAAGAAGGGAATCTACACCAGGACTAGATTATGTAGGAGTTTAGATTTTATTCCAAGTATGATTAAAAGCCCTTTGAAGGCTTAATGCAAAAGTTATTGGATCTGATTTGTAATTTTATTTTATTTTATTTTATTTTATTTATTTATTTATTTATTTATTTTTGAGATGGAGTCTCACTCTGTCGCCCAGGCTGGAGTGCAGTGGCACAATCTCGGCTCACTGCAAGCTCCGCCTCCCGGGTTCACGCCATTCTCCTGCCTTAGCCTCTCAGAGTAGCTGGGAGTACAGGCGGCCGCCACCACGCCCGGCTAATTTTTTGTATTTTTTATTAGAGACGGGGTTTCACAGTGGTCTCGATCTCCTGACCTCATGATCCGCCCGCCTCGGCCTCCCAAAGTGCTAGGATTACAAGCATGAGCCACTGCGCCCAACCTTGATTTGTAATTTTAAAACATTCTTCTTTTTTCTTAGGATTGTCTTAGCTATTCAGGCTCTTTTTTGGTTCCATATGAAATTTAAAGTAGTTTTTTCTAATTATGTGAAGAAAGTTAATGGTAGCTTGATGGGGATAGCATTGAATATACACTGTAGAATACTATGCAGCCACAAAAAAGGATGAGTTCATGTCCTTTGCGGGGACATGGATGAAGCTGGAAACCATCATTCTCAGCAAACTAATACAAGAACAGAAAACCAAATACCACATATTCTCACTCATAAGTGGGAGCTGAACAATGAAGACACATGGACACAGGGAGGGGAACATCACACAATTGGGCCTTTTGGAGGATTGGGGGCTAGGGGAGGGATAGCATTAGGAGAAATACCTAATGTAGGTGACAGGTTGATGGGTGCAGCCAGCCACCATGGCATGTGTATACCTATGTAACAAACTTGCATGTTCTGCGCATGTATCCGAGAACTTAAAGTATAATAAAAACATTTTAAAAACAGATTATTCTTTTTAAGATTCCATATGTGAGATCATGCAGTATCCACCTTTCTGTGTTTGGCTTATTTCATTGAGCATAATGTCTTCCAGGTTCATCTAGAAAAGCTGAACTCATAAAAGCAGAGAATTGGAATGGTGATTTCCAGAGGCTAGTGGTTATGTCAGGAGAATGAGGAAAGAAGAGATATTGGTCAAGGGGTACAAAGTTTTGGTTAGACAGGAGATAAGTTTTATGATATATTATTGCATAACATAGTGACTATAGTTAACAGCAATGTGCATTTCAAAATTGCTAACAGAGTAGACTTTAAATCTTCTTATCATAAAAATATGAGAATTGAGGTGACGAACATGTTAATTAGGTTGATTTAATTATTCTAGTATATATATATTGAAAAATTACATTATACCTAATAAATATGTACAGTCATTATTTTTCAATGTAGGAAAAAGGATTCTTCTGACCAGTTTGTGGACAGGAATGCAGTGTAGCTGGTGGGACAAATATAGACACTGGGGTGGGGAGATGAGCTAGAAGGACATTGCAGTCATGCCAATGAGTTGTTGATGTGATCTGAGAGCCAGTTATGCAGCTAGTCTTTGTCTTGAAAACAGCCTAAAAGATTTCCAAAAGCAAAAGGAACAAATTCTAGACTATTCAGTGGTCTCTGAGGCAATATATCATTGACTCCAATCTAAGTCCCCAGAATAAACATTGCATGCCAGAAAGCAATGCCTTTATATTTAGCTTTATTTTAATCAGTTCCATAGTCCAGCTAAAATAATTATTTGTCAATTTCTAAACTTGTATCATATTTTCCAGTTTCGTACTTCTGCACATGACACTTCTTCCTGTTTGAAATGTATTTCCTTTATCACTGAAACATTTATTTTTTTGAGATTTTAATCAAATGCTACCAAAGTCATTTTTTCTTCCTCTCATTTCTGATGCAATTTTATCTATTATGTTTCAAGCTGTATGTTGTATGTTAGTTTACTGTAATTACTACTTATTTGTTGGCAAGTACTATGAACAGCCTGGGAATTTATCCTAATTACAAGCTATTAATAACAAGTTAACAAGTTACAGTTTCATGGACACTGTTCTGCAATTCCATGGACCCAGGAGACATGAGACTCCTGGGTCAGAGACAAATGGCCTTAATACATATGGCATTGCAGACAACATGGACTTCATGTTTTGTTGATTCTTCTCGTTCCTCAAGTCCAGTGGGATTAACAAAGAGAAGCCCAGCTGGATATTGTGCACTCTGGCGCTTTGTGTTACAGCTGACAAGCCCCAAATGTAGGAGATCTGAATCTTATATAAGGTGCTGTGAAACAAGCCTTTCAGCTTGTTTTGCTCCAGAGGCAGACAGTATATTTATTATACTGGACAATCAGCAAACTTGACCTCTGGTCTCTGCATCTTCCAATTGTCTGAGACAAAAAGGTGGTTAGTGCTTCTGTTAGCACAATATACAGAATCACGAACAAGCTGTGGAAAATTGTCTCCCAATATCTTTAATGAAAGGATCGAGACCTATATATGCTTATACCACCCATGTCCCCAGTCCAATGCCTATATGATTAGAAGAGCAATACAATACATACTGAGTAAATGAAAGGCCTGATAAATTACCTATTCCTATGTCTGCATCTTCTCAAATCCTATTAATATAGATTAATACCAATTTAGTATATTATAGAAACTTGTTTTTTAAAAAATTTAAATGCTGTACTGCTGTCAGTTAAACTACTTTTGGGACTACAGATTGTGGGAAAATTGGATTTTCAGATATTCACTAAAATATTGCAGTCTTAAAGCATGAGACAGACAACTGAGAGATTTACCTTGACCAGAAGCTATGAATTCTAGGACAAGACAGTTCAGAAATTGTTTCTGGGATAAGGGTAAATGTGGAAGCAGAGAGAAGAGTGTTCGTTAGCTAGGGAGCAAGCAGGTACAGTTGTTCAAAAAGGAAACCCCACATTCTCGAGTTCCCAGCCTCAACAGCTGAGAAACTCTGAAGCTTAGCTCTGCACTGTCTCTACTCTAAAGGGAATTTTGTTCAGGGCAATTATTCATTGTGAGAGATTGTCTAATGCATTGCAGGGTACGTGGCATTCCTCATTCTCAGGCCCTCTGTGCCAGCAGAACTCCCCAGGTAGTATTCATTGCAAGTCTTTATCAAAAAAAATACCTCCTAGCCAAAACAAAATAAAATGAGACAATATGCCATAAGGGGGTAATATTGTCCCTGGTCAAGAACTATAGGTGAGATGAAAAGATGTCAAGTTGATGGACTGTGTGTCAAGATCAAGGTAAATTCTAATGTTATATGGGCACAGCTACTGAACTTGTGGGCACTGGCTTGCTGGACAGAATATTATTCTCCTTGAGGCGAACCTCACAGATACTGTCAAGATTTCACATAGATGCCAATTTCCCCATGAAACCATTAAATTCTCTGTATCTGATTTATAATTTTTAATCTAATGGCATTTATTTATTTATTAAAAATGTTTGTTGAGTCACTACTTTGTACTAGATACTCGTTCTAGGTGTTGGGATGGGGCATTAGATAAGAAAATGGCTCTAGTTTCATGGAATTTACCTTGTTAGGAGCAGATAAATAACACAATTAAGACAGGTAGTTTGATGTAGTGACAAGTCTTTAAAGAATATAGGGCTGAGATAGTACCATTAAGGAGAGGGTAGCATCATTAAAGACAGGAAGAGTTCTCATAGGTGGTGATAATAAAATAAAAATCTGAAAGATGAGAAGAGGTTGGACCTGGGAAGAGACAGTGGGAGGCTGCTCCAGGGAGAAGGAAGAACAAAAGTGCTGAAGACAAAAACAAGCATGTTATTAAAATACTAACTAGTCATTAATTGGGATGATGATGGTTATCATTTCTCAAGCCTTTACAAGGACTCCATTACCCCATTCAATCCTCACAGCAACTCTACAAGATATGTATACTTACTGATTTAGAGATGTGAAATGTGGAGACGTTCACTTTACTGAGGGATTTGGATCCCAAACCAAGTCACTTTGATAGTAGATGATACTCTATACTGGATCCACTTCAGCCCATTTTTGACTTACTAATGTGTTTTGTGGTTCTATCTTGCCTTCTAGGTATATTCTGAGTTTTATAAATGATGGTATATTTATCAGCCATAACAAAATACCATAAACTGGGGGACTTAAATGATGGGAATTTATTTCTCACAGTTCTGGAGCCTGAGAAGTCCAAGGTCAAGGTGCAGGTCCATTTGGTTCCTGGTGATGATCCTCTTTCTGGCTTGTTGGTGGCTGAATTTTTGCTGTGTCCTCACATGGTGGAGAAAGAGGGAGAGCTCTGATCTCTTCCTCTTCTCATATGCTCTCTAATCCCACCATAAGGGCACTACCCTCCTGTCCTCATCTAAACCTAATTACCTTCCAAATACTCCTCCTCCAAATGTCATCACATTGGGGAAAGGGCTCCAACAGAAGAATTTTGGGGAGACACAGTCAGTCCAGAACAGATAGGAACCACACATTGTATATATTGGATATTCCCTAAAATACTTATCAACCAATGCTGAAGCAATGCTACTTGAATGAACAAATGATGCCAATTTCATTCAAACACAGACCTACATCGTGAAGTCAGTTAAATCCTGGCTTTAAATATATTCCATTTTTTTTTCTCTTCTGGAAGCACGCTTAAGCTAACCCATTTTGTCTAGCTAATTCCCACTTAGCTTTCAGGTTTCAGCTTAGCTGTCAGCTTTCCAGGAAGCCGTGGGTTCACTGCCCCTCTCAGGTGCTTCCATAGCACACTGTATATTTACTTCTTATCCAATTTCTTATCTTTTTTTTCCCCTGAGTTTGTAAGCTCCCTGAAAAGCATCACCATCACATTAGTAATGTGTGGTGGCACAGTATTTGGCACATAGTAATTGTTTAATAATTGTTCTATTAAATTGATAGATGATCTGTGGCAAGTTACCTGCTCTCTGAACTTCAGTTTCCTCATCTGTAACCTGTGAATAATTAACTTCACGCAGTTAAGAAAGTTCAGTGAACTGATAGATATGTGTGTCCTGTTGTTTCCTTTTTCCCATTTGTTCATCATCCACCATTTATTTATTCTCTTTTGAAGTTCTTTACCTTACTTTCAACACACCTTATGATTTAGCTACCTAAAAGGGTTAAGTAAACTGTGGCAGGTGATTTCAAAATGGATCTATCTTTCTAGAACATCGCTGGAATTCTTTAAATGCCAAGGTTAAAACAGGACAGTGATTTTTTTTTCTTTGTCTGAAGATGACCTTTTATCACACTAAAGATAGAGGCAATAGATTTTTCCATATTTTGTGTAAAAGTTTACAACTGCACTAACATTAAATTATTTGATATGCCTAAGTTGAATTAGCAAAAGGTTAAATATATGGTTAGAGTAACAATAATCTTCAATCAGAAAACCAGATCACATTGTCTGACAAGCATAAGCATATTTATTGGGATAGTTGGATATAATCTTTGAAAATATGACTATTCCAGAAAATCTTATGTGGTATGAATAGGTGAGCATGAATCTAGGGGATTTTGAGGTTCATCATTATTTCCATTCCAGATTTATTTATTTATTTTACCAAGCTCCTTGAAGAAAATGCAATATATGTGTAGATACAAATGTATGTCCAAATATGTTTTACTATTAAATAATGGGATATATATGGAGTACTTGGTCATTATATTTTAATATTTTTTTGAGACGGAGTCTCGCTCTGTTGCCAAGGCTGGAGTGCAATGGCACGATCTTGGCTCACTGCAAGCTCTGCCTCCTGGGTTTGTGCCATTCTCCTGCCTCAGCCTCCCGAGTAGCTGGGACTACAGGTGCCTGCCACCACGACTGGCTAATTTTTGTATTTTCAGTAGAGACAAGGTTTCATCGTGTTATCCAGGATGGTCTCGATCTCCTGACCTCCTGATCCACCTGCCTCGGCCTCCCAAAGTGCTGGGATTACAGGTGTGAGCCACCGCACCTGGCCATATTTTAATTTTTAAATTTTTAGTTTTATCAAGGTAATACAATACTTAATATTAAAACACCAAGCTTACTCGAAATAACACCTCCCTCCCCACAACCCTTGGTCTCTTTACAAAGGCAAAAACTTTCAACTTTCTTGCTGTTGCTTCTGATATTTACATTCATATTAAACAACATGCAAATGTTATTATTTCTTGATTATCGATTTTAGATTTTGTTTGCTTCCTGTTATGGTGGCCAATGATATGCCTCTCGTATACCATCTCATTCCTTTACCAACTCCCTCCTCATTGTCTTGATGTAACTGTATTATAGTTTTCATTTACACCATTAGTCAATCTCACATGATCATTATTACGTGAATACCGTTGACAGGTTTCTTTCTGGCACAAACTTTTGTTGTTTTCTGAAATTAATGGCTTTCTCTCTCTCTTCTCATTTGCTTAGTTTTCTTTTTATCTCTCTCTTTTAGCCACCAAATACTTAACAGGCCAATAATTTTCCAAGTATTGAAACAAACCCATTAACCCACAATCTTTTGTTTTCCCTGGAAACCTCCTGCTGTGGCCCTATCCCCGGCTCCTGCCTGGGATGCTTGCTCCTGATGTTGCTGCACAGCTGTTGTTCTGGGACTTCCCACTCTCTAGCCCCAGTGTTCGAAATCCTTGGGCTTAAATCCCAGGTTGTCCTCTCTTGGTTTTCTACCTCCTTTTGCTATAGTACATCTTATTGTAGCTTCATGAGGAAGGGATCATCGATGATACATTTCTTTTCATCATTGCATGCCTCAAAATGTCTTCATTTTACACTTGAAACTTGATTGACAGTGGAGTGGGTTCAAAATTCTAGGTTGAAAATAATTTTCCCTCAAAATTTTGACATTATTGATCCATTGCTTCTGTTGAGAATTCTGTCTAGTGCCACTCTGATCTTTGCAGATAATGTTTGTTCTAACTAAAATACATATATGAAAATAAATTTGTATATATATTATATGTATGCACATATATATCATGTATGTAAACTTTTCATTTTGAAATAAGGTAAGCTTATGAAAAAGATGGCAAAATAGTAAAAATAATTTTTCCACATATGTCACCCGGATTCTCTGAATGTTACCAATTTAAAAAGTATATTTGTAATTAGTCTATTTGTCAGTGTCTCTTTCTATTGACATGCATATTATTATTCATTTTGAACAATTTGAGAGTAAGTTGCAGATATGATACCCCCTTTTGTCTTAAATGCTTCAGTTTGTATTTTCTAAAATCAAGGGCATTTTTTTTACCACAGTTGCATTTTCTAGATGAGGAAACGAATTTTGATATAATACTCTAATCTGCAGATTCTTTATTTTGTAGCAAAAAAAAAAAAAAAAAATCCCTGATCCAGGACATGTCCAAGATGAGACACAGCATTATTGCTTCATACCCAGCATTCAGCATCAGTTTTCTTTACTCCTTTTTGTTTAGTCTGGAAAAGTTCCATGTGCTGAAATTTCACAATGATGTGCAGGACAATCTGTGGGCCCTTATGTTTTGAAGATTTGTGCTCTTCAGTTGGAGTTTTTTTATTCTTAAATTAAATTTCAAAAATTATTTTCTTAATTTCTCTGCCTTTGTTTTCTCTGCTCTCTCTCTTTCTGGAACATCTACTAGTGGGATGTTGGATGTTCTGATCCGATGCTTAAATTTTTATTTCTCTCTCCATTTTTTGTTTTGGTCTTTTTCTTCTAGTTTCTGGTAGATTCTCTTTGTTCTATCTTCTATCATTTCTATTTTTTAAAATTTCAGTTGATTGAATTTTTAATTTCCAAGAGAGTTTTCTTCTTTTTCTGATTGCTTCTTTTCTCCAGCAGTCTGTTCTTGCTAATGCTTGTTAGATGTAATATCTTAATATCTTCTCTTTTTTCTCTGATTTTTTTTATATCTCTTCTTCCAAGCTGTAGCTATTTTTTTAAAAAGTCTCTTTTTCTGCTGGTTTGATTTGGTCTGTATCTTTCAAGTCAGAGGCTCTATCAGGATCCTGTTAGGTAATAGTTGTCACTCTCAGGCAAGGTAATGGAAAGGCTTCTTTAAAGGGTCTGTTTGCAGGGTTTAGGGTAAACAACCCCTAGATGGTAAAACATAACAAACAAACAAACCAAAACAAAACAAAAAACAGAGGTTAGGCCGGGCATGGTGGCTCAAGCCTGTAATCCCAGCACTTTGGGAGGCCGAGGCGGGCGGATCACGAGGTCAGGAGATCGAGAACATCCTGGCTAACACGGTGAAACCCCGTCTCTACTAAAAATACAAAAAATTAGCCGGGCGTTGTGGCGGACGCCTGTAGTCCCAGCTGCTCGGGAGGCTGAGGCAGGAGAATGGCGTGAACCCGGGAGGCGGAGCTTGCAGTGAGCCAAGATCGCGCCACTGCACTCCAGCCTAGGGGACAAAGGATCCGTCTCAAAAAAAAAAAATACAGAGGTTAGCAGTAGTGAGGCCCTCTTACTGCTGTAGGCCTAAATGGTAAGAGGAAGGAGAAATTAATGGGACTTAGAACACCATGGTTGCCACTGGAGAAGAAAGCTGCCTGCAAGTAGCTACAGTTATTTTTAAACAATATTACTATATTGTTTAATAAAGGAATATAACTATAGCCAAACTGGCTTAGCAGGGAGAGAGACTTCACTCTTCTCTTGCAATCCCTGGCTGGGGCCTCTCCTTAATGTAATCTATCTGGGAGCCAGGACTCCAGGGCCTGGCTCCTGCATTCTCTAGGGCTCAGCCTCCTGGGTCATGGTACAGGGTAGAGAAGGAAGTTGGGGGGCTCTGGAGAGACACATAGAGAATATCCAGCACAAAGCCTTCTTCAAATAGTAATCATCTTTGGCTAGCTACTCATTTGTGAATGATGCAATTAAAAGCTAATTGAAGAGTCTAGGACTTCTTGGAGGCCAATCTTTGGGAGAATAGAGGGAGAAAGGGTTAGAATCAAGTACATTGGCCTAAGTGTGTCGAGTTAGGAAGAGTTCTGAGAGAATCTAATATTTGTATATAGGCTTTTTATAAAGTCCTACTTCTTAAATTTTTATTTTATTTTAGAGACCAGGTCTTTCTCTGCTGCCCAGACTAGAGTGAAGTGGTACAATCACAGCTCACTGCAGCCTTGAACTCCTGATCTCAAGTGATCCTCTTGCCTCAGCCCCCTGAGTAGCTGGGATTACAAGCATGTGCCAGCATACCTAACTAATTAAATTTCTTTTTGTAGGGATGGGATCTTGCTATGTTGCCCAGGCTGGCCTTAAACTCCTGGCCTCAAGCAATCCTCCTAACTTGACCTCCCAACATGGTGGGATTGTAGGCATGAGCCACTGTGCCTAACCTAAAGTCCAAATTTTTATTCCTGCAACTCAACTCTGCTTTCCAAGGTACTGCTGCCTCCAATTACTGGAATGCTCAGGATTTCCATGAGACAAATATCTTTTTATCCTCCTCTTCTCTGCTAAGCTATTTACAATTTTTCCATCAACTTTCTATGTTTCAAAATTTCACTGGGATCTATTTTATTCTATCTTCTTTCCTAATCTCTGTACTTTTCATTTATATCTTTTTTGTCTCTTATCCTCAGAGGCTTGGGAATCAAAGACAGTATCTTCTATTTAACTAAAATTCTTAGGCATTTTTATAAGTCAACCCAGGAGAATGTAAATTTTATAAATTGACTTAGAGAGAATTGAACAAATTAAGAAACAATGATTAATAACAATTTCATCACAAAATATGTCTTTAAGTAGAAAGTCACTAATCTGAAAACTATATGGTACAATGAGAAATACTGTTTTGTAGTTATCATATAGAAGACTTATTATTATATACAATTTTGATCATTTTCTTGTTATTTGAAAAGAAGCTCAAACAATGTGTAGTGTTATTGTTTTTAACATTGGAGTCAATCATTGGCAGGAATGGATGTAGGTTCCTTACCTCTCATTTTGCCCTTTCTCTGGCAAAAGCTGCTAATACACTAACAATACAAAGACGAAGGAGAAAGAAGCAAAGGGTCCGAATTACCCATCCTTAAATGATTGAGAATATACTGCACCAGATGCTTTAAAAAAAATCTGCCCAAGGTCCATTTTAATCAAACATATTTATAACTCAGTCCTTACATTTGTAATTTAACAATTGAGTTAGTTTCATTTAACTGGCAGCAGATAGTGTGATTATTGCCTTCTTAATAAAAAAGTGCCTGTCAATACTTGTTAAATATAGATTCAGCCAAGGGTTCCTGCAGCTTCTTGGGTTTTCATTAATATCGTTTATTCAATTTGAATTTGGCAATTAAAATGTGTAGGAATTCCATAAATTACATATGCATTATGCATCTTGGCACCTCAGCTGCAAAATGAAGAAGTTTGATAGTGAATTCTTCTGGAAATAAAACTTATTTTTGCTAGTTTAAATTCAAAAAGAAAATGGTCCCTGTGTAAATATAGGCAGAAGCTTGCATATTTAAAAACTGATTATGTTTGTGAAATGCTACCCTTAAGCATGGAGCCCAGGCAGACTTTGCAGCCTGCACGTCGACTCTGGCGTGCTCTCCGGTTAGATGGAACACAAGCATAGAGACACGGCAAACACAGGCTCCCTTACCACTGGAGCAGCAGTTGAAACTGAAATGCTATTTTCACTCTTCAGAAACTGTAACTACATTTTTTAAAAGGTAAATTATCATCCATCAAGTACCTGAGGCTGTTCAGAAGAATTTAGGTTCATTTTTAATGGACTCCTTTGGTGGGAACTAGAGTAACTGCAATATCATTTGGAAGTTTGCAGGATGGAGTGAATGTTTGGGTAGAATCCACTGCATTACGTATTGCAGGAAAAACAATGCAAGTCATTTTGTCTCAGTTTCTTTCTTTTTTTTTTTATTGAGCATTGAGTGTTTTAGAGGTTTTTGTTTGTTCATTTTCAGCCCTTTGCCTCTCCTGTGGTTCATTGTTCATCTTCGTGATATTTTTCAGGGAAATCTCAGGCATGGGCCTGGGATGGTCCCTGCAGAAGCTTCCTTTCTTCCCTCCAGGGCTCAATTGATTTTCACCCTGGATCCATTACTTTCCTGTCGGCTTCCGAGAGCTCATCGCTCCGAGAGCTCATTGCTCATTCTTCTCATAACTTAGATGCCTCTTTCTTCAATTTAGAAAAATAGTTTTTGCCGTGATTTGTTTTTTAAAGAAAGTTTTTAGAAGACATTTTTTTTGGTAGTTTGTGTAAATGTCATTAAGTTCTAGAATTAAATAGGAATAGACATAGAAAAATGTATGGAAACTTTGCAAAGACGGTTGTATCTTAGCTAAAACAACTTGCCAGTAAAGCACTGCATGAATCTTGTAGTCTGCTAGGACTTGGGTCCCTCCATAAGTGTTGGCCTGACCCAAATTAGGGCACTTAATAGGTTCACTTGTATATAGTTTTAGTAGAAAACTAGCAATTGAATATCGGCAATTTTATATCATTCAATGTGACATTTGAATTTTTTAAAATTAGAATTAACAGGACTTGATAACTTATTAGTGGCAAAAGAGGAAAGAGCTAAGTGACTTTGATAAATGTTGATCTTTGGTGCTTCTCTTGACTTTGAGTTCATGATAACTAATGTTAATATAGACAATATTCATCACATATGAATTTTTGTTTCAGGCACAATTCTATATATAATACATATGTATGTATATATGAACAATATACATTATATATGTATATACAAACAATATATATTTATATGCTTGTGTATTATATATACTATTATATAAGTATATAAATATATATTATATATACTATTATTATATAAGTATATAAATATATGTTATATATACTTTATGTTATTATACATTATGTATACTTACATATACATAATATACTTATATATAATATGTATAATATGTTTACAGTATATAAACAATATAATATAAAGTTAAATATAGAAACAATATATTATATATACTTATATATGAACAATAGATAATATATGCTCATATAATATATAAACAACATAATATATAAATATCTATACTAAAACATAGATTATATATGTATATAAATATATATTATAACTATATATTATAGTTATATTAATATATACTAACAATATATAGTATACATATATAAATATATACGAACAACATATATGTATATACATATATATTAACTGTACATATATTTTATATGTGCTCCTAATACTCAATATGAAATGTGTTATTATGGAGCAGGAAAGGGCAGATCAGAGAGGTTCATTCACTTCCCCAGTTTACTTAGCTAAAAGCTGGTGGAAGGTTCACGATCAGGCTGTCTGTCTGCTCCAGAGTCAGTTCTGTCAGCCCTGCATCATTCCTCTGGGGGCTCTTAATGTTGTCTTACTATTATCCAGTTTTCTCTACTGAATTTACTCCCCCTCATCTTCTATAGACCCATTTTATACATATCCTTTCTCCTCGAACCTCTAGTACCTCCTCTCTGGTACTCACACTCAGCTTATGACTTTGCTTTCTATATCTCTAAGAAAATTGAGGGAATGCAGGCCGGGTGCAGTGGCTCATGCCTGTAATCCCAGCACTTTGGGAGGCCAGGGCAGGCAGATCACTTGAGGTCAGGAGTTCGAGACCATCCTGGCCAACATGGTGAAACCCTGTCTCTACTAAAAATACAAAAACTAGCTGGTCATGGTGGTGTGTGCTTATAATCCCAGCTGCTTGGGAGGCTGAGGCAGGAGAATTGCTTGAACCCGGGAGGTGGAGGTTGCAGCGAGACAAGATTGCACCAGTGCACTCCAGCTTGGGCCACAGAGCGTGACTCCATCAGGAAAAAAAAAAAAGAGAGAGAGAGCGAGAGAGGGAGAGTATGTCCTTAATCATCACCACTATTACCTACCCACCTGCCTAAATCTGTATTTCTATGCTTTGCCTCATCTTCAGTGAATATGGATAAACTGCCCTGTACCTCTTCCCTGTGGGCACTAGAGTACATCTCCTTTCACCCACTCAAGGATAATCCTTCAGCAGTTTTCTCCTGTTTCTCATTCTCAATTTTTGCCATTCTTCTGGGTTATTCCCATAGCCATGTAGTAATTACTTTACTCTTAAAAGAAGCAGCACCTTCAACCCACGTCTTCTTTTCAGCTACTCTTCCACTTTTTTCTCCTACTGTGATGAAACTCTTGAGTTATTGAGTGAAATAAGCCAGGCACAGAAAGATGCATTCCACATGTTGTCACTCATATGTGGAAGCTAAAACAGTTGATTTCATTAAAGTAGTATAGAGTAGTGGTTACTAGAGGTGGGGGTGGATTGGGGAAAGGAGAATAGCCAGAGTCTGGTGAAGGGATACAGAAGTACAGCCAGATAGGAGAAGGTCCTAGTGTTCTATAGTACAATAGGGTGACTAAAATTTACAACAATCTATTGTACATTTTCAAATAAGTAGAAAAGCAAATTTTGAATGTTTTCAACAAAAAAGTTGTTAGAGCTGATGGATATGCTAATTACCCTGATTTGATCATTACACATTTGATCATTACACATTGTATACATGTATTGAAATATCACCTTTTATTCCATAAATATGTACATTAAAATATTATACCGATTAAAAATATTATCATAGCAATCAAAAAACAGTTTGGAAAGAGTTACCTATAATAATTTCCCCAAATTCCTCTCCTCCCATTTAATCTACTCCAAGTAGGCTTTTTTGGCTGCTCTTGACAAAGACACTAATAACCTTCACATCATTGCTATATGCAATGGCTGGTTTAGTTTCTTAATCTCTTGGCTGCATTTGCCATGACATAGTTGATCACTGTCTTTCTTCTCTCCCCTCCCCTCTGCTTCCCTTCCCTTCCCCCTTCACTTCCCTTCTCCCTTCCCCCTTTCCCTTTCCCCTTTCCCTTCTCTTCCCTTTCTGTCTCTATCTGTCTTTATTTCTTTCCTTTTCTTGTACAGGGTCTCACTCTGTTATCCAGGCTGAAGTGCAGTGGTGTGATCATTGCTCACTGCAGCCTTGAACTCCTGAGCTCAAATGATCCTCTTGCTTCAGCCTCTCCAGTAGCTGAGACTACAGGCATGCGGCACCATGCCTGGCTAATTAAAAACTTTTTTTTTTGCTTTTTTTTTTTTGTAAAGACAGGATCTCACTGTGTTTCCCAGACTGGTCTCAAATTCCTGGCCTCAAGTGATCCTCCTGCATTGGCCTCCCAAAGTGCTGGGGTAACAGGCATGAGCCACCTTGCCCAGCTGAATTCCTTTCTTAATTTAGTTTCTAGAACCCCACACTCTCCTGGCTTTCATCCTACTTCCCCAACCTCTCCACCACTTTTGCTTTTTGTCTTTCTGGCCTCTAAACACTGGAGTAACCCATGAATTCGGTTTCTATCTCCCCTCATTGCCTTGGTGCTCTTAATCCTGTATCATGGCTTTCAATTCTGTTGGTATCCACTGTCCTTGTGTACCTCTTGTGTATCCCCTTTTTCTGTGTACCATTTCGGATCCTCACTGTCTTTTGTTCCTAATAGCCCTATGCCTATTGTTTGCTTGCTTTGCCTCCTGTCTCTATTTATGTCACCTGGGAACCTTTCTGATTATGCCACGCAGCCACACTTGTGCAGCCCAGCAGAGAAGTTAACACTAATAGAAGGTGAAACCTGGTGGATAAATTCCTTCCTCTTTCTCACATTTTGTCTCTCCCATGACAGGCATTTTCATCATTCCATACCCTGGTGCTTCGTGTGTTTTACTCCTTCACAATTGTTCTAAGAATGGGAGTGAACAAAGAAGGCCGTTTCCATGTTCCTGTGAAATACTCCAAATACAGCTTTAAGGAAAATATTACATATCTTATCATTAGATTCCAGAATTGTCAACAACAATCATATTCTTCTGGTTAGATGCTTTCTCTAAATATCTTTTGTTTTACATTCCATGAACTGTACGCTTTTGTGGTTTCATAAGCATCTTCTCTTCATAAGCATGTTTCTATAACATGTCGACACATAATAAATGATGGTATTTTTTCTTTCTATCTCCACTTTCTTCTTTGTCAACTCTTACAGATATAGTGTCTTTAATATAGGTGCAATTCCAACTTCTTTTAGTGATTTATCTTTATTTATTGAATCTGGTCTTTCTCCCATTTCTGCTTGTTTTTGTGAATTATCTGCCTTAAACTTACCTTTCAGTGGCTGGCGAGTGTCTCTGACCCACGCTTTGTCATCTCAACTTCATGGCATAGACATCATATATTCTCTGACTTTAGATTTTATTCAACTGTAACTCTGAGAACTCCAAACAGATCTGGGCCTTTAAATGATGGAAGCAAAAGTAGCTTAGGGGAAAATAGAATGGTGAATAGACTGAGAAAGACCAGACATGTCTTTGTTTATCACTAAAGGGCAAAATAAAAAAAAATCATTTTTTATTTATTTGAAGATCTTCCTGTTCTCTTTCAAGCTTTTGAAACTCAATTCTATGAAGTTTTGCAATAACAGTAAGCAGCTTATCCTGTCCTCCCTTCCCCTCACTCCTGCCTCTTCACTTCTGCCGGAGGACGAAGGTTAAAGGCCAAGTACAAAAGCAAATGTCAAGGCATTGCACATCACCAAGATTTAATCACAACATTTGGCATATTCCATGTCTGATTTGTTTGTCTAGCTTCTATCTTTAAGCCTACCATGCCAGGTCCTCCATATGTCGTGTGGAGGGATAAGAGTTTTAGCCATTTGTTAGATAACAAAAGATGCATAATTCCACTTCTCTTTTTTTCTAAACACACACCTACATGGACACACAATTTATTTCATTTATTCATCCTCACATATTTCTTGAACGAATCACCTTAACATTAGAGTGTCACTCTTCTGATGTTGCTAAGTCGTTCAGACCTTACAACTTTTATGTTTCCTTATATGTCAGTTTTTTTCTTTCTCTGTGTAATCATTATTTTTTGATGCCACTTTTCCCAAGATGTCTTTGTCAAAAACGGACTCTCCAAACATTATCAACAAAACCTAATGATAAGACTAAGCTGATTGTATGCTTATTATGGGAAGGGAGAATGCTAAGTCACGAAGTTTTGGCAGTATGTCACAGGAGGAAAGATAAGGTCAGATATATCGAGAATTAGACATTTGAGTTAAGGCAGGTCTTTCAGTGCAAGGACTTGAGTGGAACTGGAACTGATATAACAGTTCAGAATTGATAGAAACAGCCAGATGAGGATTTTGAGGCAAAAATGCAAAGTATTTTAGAATGCAAACTCAAGGACAGTCCTGGAAGAGTAAGGAAATGCTAATGAAGATGTAACATGTGGCTTTGGTTTCAATATCTAGGATGAATGTTGAAGGTGACAATCTTGGTCTCACCTTCTACTTTATGCACATTCTTGAAGAACTTAAATGTCTAAAAATGTGTATTTTTTGGCATTCGTATCATGAACATGGAGCTCATAATTTTCTTTCCACTGACGGGTATTTCCTAGTATGGAATTTCAAAACACTGGTCTCTTTCATTGATTTTGTTATGTTGTCAAGATATCCCTAGTAAGTGAAACAATTTTACCTTTTAGCCTATTGCCACTTTTACAATGCCATTTATGGCTGCCATCCAAAACTTAGCACACTCAATCCCCTTGAATTAGTGTCCCAGTCTTCATTTTTAATTTTTATTTTACTTTATATTCTGGGATACATGTACAGAATGTGCAGGTTTGTTATATAGGTATACTTGTGCCATGGTGATTTGCTGCATCTATCAACCCGTCATCTAGTTTTTAAGCTCTGCATGCATTAGGTTTTTGTTCTGATGCTCTCCCTCCCACTGCCCCCCACCTCCCAACAGGCCCTGATGTGTGATGTTCCCTTCCCTGTGTCCATGTATTTTCATTGTTCACCTCCCACTTATGAGTGAGAATATGTGGTGTTTGCTCTTCTGTTCTTGAAGGATTATAAATCATTCTACTATAAAGACACGTGTACACGTATGTTTATTGCAGCACTATTTACAATAGCAAACACTTGGAACCAACCCAAATGCCCATCAATGATAGACTGGATAAAGAAAATGTGGCACATATACACCATGGAATACTATGCAGCCATAAAAAAGGATGAGATCATATCCTTTGCAGGGACATGGATGAAGCTGGAAACCATCATTCTCAGCAAATTAACTGAGTCTTCATTTTTATGCTTTGGGGAAGTTTCACACTAGTTAAATGAATAGTTCATTTCTTGTGCTATAGGCATTAAAAAATACATTCTTACATGTGCAATGGTGAGAGGTCCTTCCATGTGACTTACACCTAATGGTTCTATTTCTGCTCTTTGGAACAACAGAGAACAAGGCTCAGCCTTCCTTTATAACTGTGTGATTTTCCTTAATTCATCTCTTCTTCTGCTGAACTTTTTAGTTTATCTTAGAACAAACATTTGGGTCACTTTGCTATCTTGATTGTTCTCTTGTTCTCTCTTTGAAATGCTTCACAATGTCAATGTTTCTCCCTAAGCAGAATACTCAGAACCAAACACAATTCTCAAAGTATTCCTGGTCTCTATGAGGAGCAGAACTACAGCTTCCTTGGTCCTGGGTACTATTTGTGAAACAAAAAATTGATTTACAGGTTGGCATGGTGGCTCACACCTGCAATCCCAGCACGTTGGGAGGCCAAGATCAGTGGATCAGTTGAGGCCAGGAGTTTGAGACCAGCCTGGCCAATATGGTGAAACCCTGTCTCTACTAAAAATACAAAAATTAGCCAGGCATGGTGGCACATACCACTCAGCTACTTGGGAGGCTGAGGCAGGAGAATTGCTTGAACCCGGGAGGTGGAGATTGCAATGAGTTGAGATCGTGCCACTGCACTCCAGCCTGGGTGACAGAGTGAGACTCTGTCTCAAAAAAAGAAAAAAATAATTTGCTTTTTCCTAGGTGTCATATCATATATTAAATCGTCTAATGTTAATATCAAAAAAGACCCAGGAATTTTGCCCAAGTGTTGCTGTGAGGCCACATGTGTTTCATATGTGGTAATACAGTCTAGGGGTTAAACACAGTCTTAGGATTGTTGAGATTTGGACCTTGGCTCTATTCACTACCAGTTATGCAAGCCTAGACAACTAATTAAGTCTCTGATCCTTAGTTTTTGAAATTTGAAAATAAAATGAAAAATCTACCTATTTCTTTGGATATTGTGAGGATTCATGCATGATAAATCCTGAGACCAGTGCCTGGCGCAGAATAGAAGCCTGATAAAAGTATTAGCATTCATTATATTTTAGGTAGCTCTGTTTTTCAAAATGAAAATAGCCTTTTATTATAAAAATAATAAATGTAAGTTACTTTAAACATCAATCTATAATGAAAAGAACAAAGAAAACATAAAATTTTATTCCCCAGAGATTACCACTCTCAGAATTGTGCTCATCATGTTTCAGACATTTCTGCACGTCTACACACATACATTTGCAAAATTTTATAAAAGTAAATACTACACATGATGTCTTGCATACTATTTATTTTATGAATACCTTTCATGTCAATTTTTACTGATCACAGAAGTCAGTAACTTTTTTCTAACAGCATAGATAACAAATACTTTATTTAGCCTTGTGAGCCACATGCAGCCTATATTAAATATAGTCCTTTTGTTTTGTTGTTCTTGTTTGTTTTACGGTACTTTAAATACATAAAACTATTTCTTAGCTTGCATGCTGTATAGAAACAGGACACAGGTGAAATTTGGCCTGCAGCCCATAGCATGGCAATCCCTGATCTATATTATGATTTTTCAATAACTAAATTGGATACATATATCATATTCATAAACTTTTCAACTATTTGCATTTTCCCTATTTTAAGAAACTCTGGGATAAAAATTTTATATAATTTTTTGAAAAATTTTGCTCTCTCCTTAGAGAAAATTTTATAAGTGGAATTACTGGATTAAATTTTGATACATATTGAAACTATCTTTGAAGCTAGGCATAATACATTAAAGTAAGAGCCTGATTCTGTCATCTAAATTATTATTCGTTGTCTGTAGCTTCTAGTTATTTGAGAATGTCTTCAGAAGTTCTGCATCTAATCTTTTTGTGAAGGCAGCAGAATAGTGTCCACTTTTATTTTGACAGCATGTATTTCAGAATTGTTTGAAACTTTTTAAACAAGTACTGAATTCTAAATAACTGTAGTTACAGCAAACATACATTTAAAAAATCTAAATCCTGGCTGGGCGCGGTGGCTCATGCCTGTAATCCTAGCACTTTGGGAGGCTGAGGCGGGCGATCACGAGGTCAGGAGATCAAGACTATCCTAGCTAATATGGTGAAACCCCGTCTCTACTGAAAATACAAAAAAATTATCCGGGCGTGGTGGTGGGCGCTTGTAGTCCCAGCTACTCAGGAGGCTGAGACAGGAGAATGGCGTGAACCCAGGAGGTTCCACCACTGCACTCCAGCCTGGGCGACACAGTGAGACTCCATCTCAAAAAAAAAAAAAAAAAAAAAAAAACGTAAATCCCAATAATGTCAGAGATTATCAAAAGATGAGCTGCAATGAGTCTTAAATTTATTAATGTATTAAAAATTTTTCTTTTCTAATGACTCACACACATTCTTTGAATTATTGTGAAATATTTTCCTGGTCTGCAGTTTGTGGAGTCCCCATTGTTTGTTTGTTGGGAGTACTTCCTCTTTGGGTCTACCCTGTCACGCCCTGGGGATACATTGATGAAGAAGATCTCACCCTTGTCCTCAGTTCTAGTGGGGAGCAGCCAAGCAGGTCAATATAACGCATTCTGATAATTAGCAGGAGATTCATATAAGCCAAGACTTTATTTGTATGGCAAACATATTCAAGCCCCTATCAGCCTCAAGATTCTGCAAAGATGCCTAACCGAACTCTTTGGGTTATCTTAATGCCCTGGAAGGTCTGAACTGATTTGGAGGCACTAATTATGACACTGCCATCTACCCAATGGATGCAGACAGAGCTAACTTTATGGATAAATGAAAGTCTTAGACTTGCACGGATTGAACAGAAAACTGAAAATGTAGACGGATCCATTTCAATTAAGTAAGCTCCCAGCAATAGTGGCTCTGAATTCTGAGACCAGAGTATGAATTTTCTGTTTAACAGTTAAAATGAACAGGAAGGATAAACAAAATCGGCATATTTTGATATTGAGAGAAGTTTTCAAAAGTGATATTTCAAGAACATTGTAAAAGCTTATTATCTTAAGAAACTCTATGATGGCCAGGCACGGTGGCTCACACCTGTAATCCCAGCACTTTGGGAGGCCAAGGCGGGTGGATCACGAGGTCAGGAGATAGAGACTATTGTGGCCAACATGGTGGAACCTTGTCTCTACTAAAAATACAAAAATTAGCTGGGCACGGTGGCACGTGCCTGTAATCCCAGCTACTTGGGAGGCTGAGGCAGGAGAATTGCTTGAACCAGGGAGGAGGAGGTTGCAGTGAGCTGAGATCATGCCACTGCACTCCAGCCTGGCAACAGAGGGACACTCTGAAAACAAAAAAACAAAAAACTCTGTGATTCTGTTCTTTTGGTTAGGTGCATTTCTGGTTTCAAGGGCTGGCTGCATTTTGTGTACAGAGTAACATGTCACTCAGTGGGGATAAATCTTTCAGAAGTTTTTGAAAATATTGCTCTAGGTGTGTTGTTATCAGTGAATATGTCACCTTCCATATCAAAGAGACAAAATGAGTTCTGGTCTTAAACAGATGGGTATTGTAGGAGCTGTGATGGGATGAAATCAAACTTCCTGTGATCTATTTCAGCCTTTGAGACTGTATTTCATCACTTGAAAATAAGTCTGGTGCCATCTAAGTGTCTCCCCTGAGCCAGAAGCCACATTCTTACTACTAACTGACTTTCCTGTTACTATGTGAAATTAGATTTTATACTGTGCTATCTTGTAATATAAAATTTTAAACATTTTCTTTATATTTTAATTTAAATTATATTTGTTAATATTTGATAAAATAAAAAATCATACACGTTACCTGAAAATTATCTGTAAGCCTACAATTTGGGGGAAATTTTGGAAGATAGTAATGAGAGCATCTTCTGCTTCTGGAATTGCACCTGCAGAGGTGACAGGTTTTTATAGAGTTGTTGATTTTTTCTAAATAAAGTATTCTCTGTATCTTCAACAGAGTTTCAGATAATTTTTTAGTATAGGTTGAACCTATTAAAACACATGTTTCATAGAACTAACTCATATGCAGTTCTTTAAAGTTTACTGTTAATTCCATGAAGTAGGGGCAAGATTGTAATTAGGTCTGTATGCCCAGCACCCCCTGAATGCCTGATAAATAATATATATTTAACAACTCTTATTTGGAACAATGGAGCTATATTAGAGCTGCATATGTGATTTAGCTATAAAAATGAAACAATTGCAAGAAGACCAGGATGAGATTCTTTTCAATTATTTAGAATGCCTTTTCAACATTTCATACACTTACGTGAATTTCACTTTAAGTAGGATTCCTTTTCTTTTTTCTTTTTTTTTTTTTATTATACTTTAGGTTTTAGGGTACATGTGCACAATGTGCAGGTTTGTTACATTTTAGGGTACATGTGCACAATGTGCAGGTTTGTTACATATGTATCCACGTGCCATGTTGTTTTGCTGCACCCATTAACTCGTCATTTAGCATTAGGTATATCTCCTAATGCTGGCCCTCCCCCCTCCCCCCAACCCACAACAGTCCCCAGAGTGTCATGTTCCCCTTCCTGTGTCTATGAGTTCTCATTGTTCAATTCCCACCTATGAGTGAGAACATGCGGTGTTTGGTTTTTTGTCCTTGCAATAGTTTACTGAGAATGATGTTTTCCAGTTTCATCCATGTCCCTACGAAGGACATGAACTCATCATTTTTTATGGCTGCATAGTATTCCATGGTGTATATGTGCCACATTTTCTTAATCCAGTCTATCGTTGTTGGACATTTGGGTTAGTTCCAAGTCTTTGCTATTGTGAATAGTGCCGCAATAAACATACGTGTGCATGTGTCTTTATGGCAGCATGATTTATAGTCCTTTGGGTATATACCCAGTAATGGGATGGCTGGGTCAAATGGTATTTCTAGTTCTGGATCCTTGAGGAATCACCACACTGACTTCCACAATGGTTGAACTAGTTTACAGTCCCACCAACAGTGTAAAAGTGTTCCTATTTCTCCACTTCCTCTCCAGCACCTGTTGTTTCCTGATTTTTTAATGATGGCCATTCTAACTGGTGTGAGATGGTATCTCACTGTGGTTTTGATTTGCATTTCTCTGATGGCCAGTGATGATGAGCATTTTTTCATGTGTTTTTTGGCTGCATAGATGTCTTCTTTTGACATGTCTGTTCATGTCCTTCACCCACTTTTTGATGGGGTTGTTTGTTTTTTTCTTGTAAATTTGTTTGTGTTCATTGTAGATTCTGGATATTAGCCCTTTGTCAGATGAGTAGGTTGCAAAAATTTTCTCCCATTCTGTAGGTTGCCTGTTCACTCTGATGGTAGTTTCTTTTGCTGTGCAGAAGCTCTTTAGTTTAATTAGATCCCATTTATCAATTTTGGCTTTTGTTGCCATTGCTTTTGGTGTTTTAGACATGAAGTCCTTGCCCATGCCTATGTCCTGAATGGTATTGCCTAGGTTTTCTTGTGAACATTAGTTTTTAAAGTAAAAGAAAGGAACAATAAAGGAGGAAACATCAGACATAATGACAATGTTTATGAAGCAGCCAGCACAGTGTTAGGGTGCTAGAATCCAATCAGGCTTTTTTCGTCTTCCTCAATAAACTGCATCAAAACAACCCTAGGTGCTATCAGTGTTTCTTTATTTCTTGCCCCTTCTGGTACATTTAGAGAAAAAGTGATAAAGATTTATCGGTGGAAAATAATTTTATCTTTTGGAAACAAAATATAAATTTTTCTTATAAAATATTATACTACTGGATGATACTGAGTTACTTTGGGTGCCACATTCCAGTTCATTTCTTGTCTAAATGATGAGTGACACTTGAAACACCATAGAGAAATGTTACTTTTAGTAGGTAGTAACAGTTAATAAAGCAGTTTACTGGCCGAAACTAGGCAATAAACAGCTATGACAGCAACAAAATACGTGTTTTTTTTTCAAATGAAAAATGTTATGAGACCTGAATTTAGAATAAGGATGTAAAATTGAAATATTTCTATATCTTCACATGCTTCCTTACATTCTTTTGTTTCTTTTCTTTCTTCTTCCCTCTTTATTCTTTTTTATTTCTTTCTTTTTCTCTTTCTTCCTCCTTTCCTTCCTTTCTTTCTTAAAGAGGGAAACTTGACATGACTTTTGTCCTGATATAATCGCTGACTTGTTTAGTGTTGAGGGATGATGGAGTGTATTGCCACTGTAATATGAAA
The DNA here is from genome assembly GCF_009828535.3 of Hylobates moloch. Classification (NCBI taxonomy): domain Eukaryota; kingdom Metazoa; phylum Chordata; class Mammalia; order Primates; family Hylobatidae; genus Hylobates; species Hylobates moloch. The sequence goes on from NW_026652277.1 coordinate 18,719,254, forward strand.
TTGCAGTTTCAAAACCTAAAGGGTCTTTAAAAAGACTTAGACATGGAAAAGCAACACTGAACGTAAGAATTGTGTATCTTTTATCTAGTGGCATTTAAAATTTTCACATCTTTATTGCTTTATTTTTATGTGCCTAGCAAAGTTGATACAATAGTAATCCCTGATTAATTTTATTTAATTAACAATTGAATTGAATTGTTTGAACAACTGCTGTCTGCCAGGATCCTGTGCTACTATGCTGGTACCTGGGGATTCAATAGTGAAAAAGTCAAAATCCTGCTGCATCTTTTTTTTTTTTTATTTTCACACTGAAACAGAAGAAATTTAATAGATTAACAATCATACATTTAAGGGGAAAAAAGCAAGCAAATATCTGATTTTTTCAAAGTCAGATATATTTATTGTAATATTTTGCCATCTTATAAAATTTTACTATGTGTAGTTATGATTCACAATATGATGTTATGGAATACATGTAGAACATAAGAAGGTTACTATAGTGAGGCAGATAGACATATTCAGCATCTCACCATTACTCATTTGTGTGTATGTGTATGGAAACATCAACTAAAATCTTTTCATTCAGAATGGACCCCATATATGGTATAATTGTATTACCTATAGTACTCATGCTGTACATTAGATTTTTTTTTTTTTTTTTTGAAATGGGGTCTTGCTCTGTTGCCAGGCTGGAGTACAGTGGCTTGATCTCTGCTCACTGCAACCTCCGCCTCCCAGGTTCAAGTGATTCTCCTGCCTCAGCCTCCTGAGTAGCTGGGATTACAGGTGCCCGCAACCATGTCCAGCTAATTTTGTATTTTTAGTAGAGACGGGGTTTCACCATGTTGGTCAGGCTGGTCTTGAACTTCTGCCCTCACGATCCACCTGCCTCGGCCTCCCAAAGTGCTGGGATTACATGTACATTAGATCTTTGCACTTGCTCGCAAGCCAAGATATGGAAACAACCTAAGTGTCCATTGACAGATGAATGGATAAAAAAATTGTGGTAGATATGTACAATGAAATATTATTTGGCCCTTGAAGAGAGCAAGATTTTGGCATTTGCCACAATGTAAATGAGCCTGGCTGGAGGACACAATGCTAAGTGAAATAAGCCAGACACACAGGGAGAAAATATTGCATAATCTCATTTATATGTGGAGTCTAAAAATCAAATATACAGATGTAGAAAACAAATCAGTGTTTATCAGGATCAGGGGAAGAAAATGGGGAAATGTAGCTCATAGGATACAATGTAGCATGTATGTAGAATGAACAAGTCTAGAGATCTAATGCACAGTCTGCTGCATTCTCATAGGATAGTGAAGAAATCACATGAGGAGACAATGACCATACTGGACCTTCAGGTGCTAAGAATGAGTATTGAAGGCTGCGAGAGAACCTAGGAATGAAATGTAACTCAGTCTGGGTAAATCAGCCAAGATATCTTAGAGGAAGTCTCCGAAGATGAAAAATAAAGAGTAATGATTAACCTGGTGATTGGGGTGGGGAAGGGATTTCAGATCTGGAGTTGAGAGACGGCATGTTTAGAAAACTGCCAGCACAGTCTCTCAGTAAGGCTGTGGTGGAGAGCATAGGGAAGCATTGAGCCTTGCAGGGTAAGCTGTGTTTGTAAGCTACATTCAGAGTATGACAGTTCTACTGATTTCAGAAGGAAATAGATAGGAGTGGATTTGTGATTTAGAATGATCACTCTACCCAAAGACTAGGAAATGAGTTGTGAGTACCAGAAACATGCTGAGATGAGAATGGATAGAGTCTTCACTGGAAATACAGAAAATACCAGACAGGATGATTAATAGGTAGGATAGGTGAGAGTAGCCCACGAACAATATAGAGGTTGCTTACTTGGGTAATTGGACAGAAGAAGGTACCATTCATTGAAATATGGAACATGGGAGTAAGAGCTAGTTGGCAGTGGGGGAAAGGAAGATGAGTTTAGTTTTCTATTAAAGTCGATGTGTTAATTAGAGGTGTGTGTGTGTGTGTGTGTGTGTGTGTCTGTGTGTGTCTACGTGTACTCAGGAAGAAGTACATATCAGGATTGCAGACAGAGATTGAGGAAACAAAAATAAAGAGATCTTACTTGAAATCATGAGAGTGAAGAGTGAGCCTAGAAAAAAGTATTAATATAATCTTAGGAGAAAGGAGAACTTAAAATGGAACTATAAAGATAGTCAACATTTAAGGGACAAGCAAAGAAAAAGAGGTAGATGAATGATTTATTAGTATTTGTTTGCAAAACAAAGAGGTGAGAAGAATAAATATCTGAAACAGGGCTGAAGCACAGTGCAATAAAATGTTAGATTATGTGGAGTGCTCAGAGGTAAAGCAGAATCGTGGATTCCTGTCCCCCTGCCCCCCAGAATTCAGAATGTCTACATAAAATATATATATATATTTTCCCCTACAATATGGGTAATTCTTAGAACATTTTTAAAAATGCTCAGATGCCTTTTCTGCCCCTGGTCTATGGTCCTTTCCACTCTACATTCTCCAGTTATTTTTGCCTCTTGTGGTTACACTGCAGAAATTAAAATAAAATAGTTGAAAAAGAACCTTAACATCCCCTTAAGAAATAAATATAAAGCAATGTATAGAACATTCAACATCACATAATTTCTATAATATTCACATTCATAAGATTATGTAATTATTATGTCTGTGTGATCTCAACTTCAATATATTGTTCATTCTGAATATGCATCCTGAAATCACGTGTTTCACTTGTAAAAGTAAATTGTGTTGAATTGACAGGTGAATTCTTGTGCTATAGAAGAGGGAACACTGTTCTTAGCAGCAGGATATTTGAGCTGTAGTTTCTTATACCAACTTATTGTGTTTTCTCGTATATATCTCATAACTTCCTTGGGTTGAACTTATATGATTTATAAAATAATAACATCCAATGTCCCCTCAACTTTTAAAAGTTTATGGTTCTTAATTTATCTCAAGAAGCACTTAACTAGCACCTGTGGGCTATAGACAAACAAACAAAACAAAACAAAACAAAAACAAGCAAGGTGAGTTTTCTATTTGATAATAATGGATACGCATTTTATTTTCATAGAGCAATTCTAATAATTGGGCCTGAAATTTTGAATATGTTTTAGTGTGCACAGTAATGTTCTAAATTACGTGAATGTGATTGAGACTAGGAATTAAGACAGACCATTTTTATGTAATTTATAGCTTTATTGTGGTTGCCTCTCCCCTGCTATTTATTTGCCTGGCCTTTATTTTTTACAAATGTCTTTCAGGAGATAGCATGTCCATAAAGGCTTAAATTGTGTAAATATGGCATACAGGGGGCAATAATCATCTGTAGTTAGCTAGATACAGAACCGGTGCAATTACTCAAGTTAAATATTTTCTAAAGTCACTCCTCTGAAACAGTAAATTAACTGCCTGGGGAGTAATTTGTTAGAGTTGCAGATAGTTACCAATAGTATCCATTTATAAGAAGCAAATCTGGGAAAGGAAGAATAGAGAAATAAAAGAATGTTTCCAATGATGGACTTACTTATTACAACTGCCTGATCTCTAGTAGACAATACCAAGTAATGCTCTTCTTCCTGGACAGAATGTTGGCATTCCCCATGAATGAAGCTTTTTATTTCCTTTGGATTGCCTGTGTTTTCAATTCTACACTGGGTCAACAAGGAACAGAAAGCTTTCAGTGTGACAATGGAGTCTCCTTGCCTCCTGACAGCATTTGTGACTTCACAGATCAGTGTGGGGATAGCAGTGATGAACGGCACTGTAAGTGACATTCTCCTTTCTCCAGTTTCAATTCCCTGTACAGCCTGAAACCAGGGCCTCTGAGCAGTCTGGGAGATTTGGCTTGATACTTGGCTCTGTATGGATTTTATCATATATACCTTTAGTGTAGATCAGAAACTAAGATATATTGTTTACTAAAGAGATGAGTTCATATATAAAAATTATCAAATCGTGAAGATTTTCTCACCTGATGGAATATATTTTTCAGTCAGTTTTTACTGATTATGAAGAAGGAGTGCTAATCAAAAATGTAGCTTTTGATGTTATGTGAGTGAAACAAAATTTAAAAACTCATTAATGCAGCTGTAAAATGCTATGATGGAGATCAACAGCTTACATGTGAATTTAATGTGGAAATATTTGAAATGAATTTTAGATTGGATGGGTAGATTTTATTTTCATTTACAGAACACTACTATCAAGTGGGTTGGTACCAATTGCGTGTGGGATACAACTCTGGCTTTTGTCCTTTGATTTCAGAGTAGTAGAAGGGCACAAGCTTCGGAGAATGCAAGACCTAGATTTATGTCCTGGACGAGTCATCCAGGACCCAAATCTCGTGTGATTTTGAACTTTATTTTATTATAAGAGGTCATGAGATGAGATAAAGCAACTCTCACAGGTGGGAAAACGCCCCATGGCATACTGGGAGAACACTAATAAACAGGAAGAAGCTTACCAAGGGAAGACATGGGTAACGACATGTATGTTCCTGTCATTTCTATTGCAGTATGCAATCTTGAGGGTTCACCATCTTTCAGCAATGGAGACTAGTGTCATTTTTACACACATTCGCCCTTCATAAACCACATTTTCATAAAATTACCAGGGGCTCATTGTGGGTTCATAGTAGCTATTGGTGCAATTAATTATCCAGAGGCACGAATTCTATTATTGTAGGTCACTTAACTCAAACATATATCTTCTTTTTTTATTCAGATAAAATATCAATTCATGTTTACAGAATTCATTCTCTTCTGCTAAAATAAGGTTCTACATATTTGATTTTGCCGTTGTTTGCCTTCCATTTATATATTCAGTTGCTATTACATTAAAACCATAAGAGTGATTACTGAAGAACTTTTTTCTCTGTAGAATGAAACTGGCTAATAATATTTTTCCCTTAGTTTGGGATAGCTGTCATGCTGTTACTACTCAGTAACCATTCAATACCAAGTGCAGCCAAGGGCAAAGATTCATTTGTATTTGTCCAATTTCCCCAGAGACGCTAACTGTGGGCTTGTTGCCCCTTGCTCTGGATTGTCTGGGAGAGCCCTTACTGTTCCTTGATGAGCAGCAAAGAGGAACGACTTGGTTGGTTTGACAAGCAGTGCCAAGTCCCTTCCATTATTAATCTCTGTGAAGCTTCCTTCAGTACCCTGGCTGTGATAATATGCATGGTCCTGCTTCAGAGAAAAGGTTAACGTGAAGAAATGGAAAGCTGCTGAATAGGAAAGGTCTTGGCTGCGTGAAAAATTCTAATAACTTGCAGCCGTGGAAGGAAGTGAAGGCATAGATCTGTCGAATAAACAGATTTCATTTTAAATGTTACATGGAGAGGTCACCTTTTGGCCTTCTTGCTTTTCATTTTCATTTCTGAGAAGTTTCCACTTTGGCATTTTATTTAAAATGTGGGTGAGAATCTGCAGATAAAAATTGAGAATCACTTTAAAGCATGAATTTCTTTTGTATATCACACTAGAAGAAACTATTGTGAAGAAATAGCAATGGCCAAGCAATTGCACTCATGGAAACTTGTGATGCTAAACTTATAGATTAGATTTTTTTTAAACTAGCTTTATAAGGATTTACAGTAGCCACATTAAAAAAAAAGCCCCCTTTAACATCTAACTTGTGTGCCCTTTACAGAAATAGATTAATATGTCAACTTTTCTGAATAAAATTGACATAGCTGAAGTTAAATTTCTGATGCCTCCGGTGCTATTAATACATTTTTGAAAATAAGTTCTTGGACAGGGATGCAAGATAGCAGCCACTACAGGCTTGGGAGTAAAAGTCCCTCTCAATTTCCGACTGTTGGAAGAACTCGAAGGCCAGAAAGGAGTAGGAGATGGCATGGTGAGCTAGGGTCTAGAAGATGATGAAGATATGACATTTACAAGATGGACAGGGATGATAATTGGGCCTCCAAGAACAATTTATGAAAACTGAATATCGGCCGGGCGTGGTGGCTCACGCCTGTAATCCTAGCACTTTGAGAAGCCGAGGCGGGCGGATCACAAGGTCAGCAGATCGAGATCATCCTGGCTCACAGTGAAACCCTGTCTCTATTAAAAATACAAAAAATTAGCCGGGTGTGGTGGCGGGCACCTGTAGTCCCAGCTACTTGGGAGGCTGAGGCAGGAGAATGGTGTGAACCCAGGAGGTGGAGCTTGCAGTGAGCTGAGATGGCACCACTGCACTCCAGCCTGGGCGACAGAGTGAGACTCTGTCTCAAAAAAAAGAAAAAAAAAAAAAAAAAAGAAAACCGAATATACAGCCTTGAAATAGAATGTGGACCTAAATATCCAGAAGTACTCCCATTGTAAGATTTGTAACAAAAATTAATATGAATGGAGTTAATAGCTTTGATGGCTTGGTGGATTCAAAAGCCATGTCAGTGCTAGCAAAATGGCAGAATTCATATAGCATCAAAGTTGTCCTGCAAGAGCATTGGTGCCTAATGATGTCTAAAGAAAATAAACAGTATTACAGCAAGTAATCAAAAAGAAAAACCGCAGGCCCTTCCCCTTTCCCCCCATTCGATTTAAGTAGTCTTCATTTTCCACAGTAGTAAATTTTCTAGATAACGTCTTGTAGACCTCAAAGTACTGGAAAGGAAGCTCCCATTCAAAGGAAATTTATCTTAACATACTGTAAATGATACTTTTTTTTGTCCATTTGAAATATATAAGTTGTGCTATAATAAATCCTCCTGTCAAGTGTAACCACTGTCCACATAGTTGAACTGGCATCAAGAAGGTATTTAAATTGATTCCCATCAAAACTGGTGGGGCACATCTAACTCAACTGTGAAAAGACACATCACACAATCACCTTGCTGCTGATTACACGGCCTGGGGTCTCTGCCTTCTCCCCTTACCCTCCCCTTACCCTCCCAACTCCCACCCTCCCTGCAACAACAGCCCTCTAGCCTGGGGGGCTTGTTAGAGTAGACATGAAGGTTTCAGTTTGCAGCCTGTAGGACTGCAGCTGGGTGTGGGGGGTGCTTCGCCTGCACCCCTGGTTTCTTTAAGTCTTAAATGATGCCCCTTACAAGCCATCATCCTGTTCCCGTGCTCCTCTACTCCTGCCCTTGGCCGAAGCATAGGTTGTAACCCTTCTGCTCCCCTCTGAGATTGGCCTTCGGTAAGGAATTCAGGGCTTTCCCCATATCTTCTCTCCCCCACCTTTATCGAGGGGTGATGCTTTTTCTTCCCTCCTCCTCAAGTTCCTTTTTGCACTGTCACTACCCAACACCTTCTATGATACTTCCTTGCTTTTGCCGGAAGCTATCAGGTAAGGTTGGAAAGAATCTCTGACCTCCTTGATTAATTTTGGGACTGTACTTACTCACTCTTCACCAGCCTGGGAAATGAAGATTGGGTCCTCAGCCCTGCCACCCTCTGCTGTCATCAGCTGATGCATTGTTTTTAGCTCAGGTTTTGATAAGGTGAAAAGATTAGTCACCAGGGTTACTTAGGCCTGCCAGCTCTCTGAGTCTTTGGTGGTTGAATGTGGAGAGAGGCCACATGAAGACACTTGTGAGCACACATGATCTCTCTGAATTGTTTTACTTTCCTGTAATTGCTTTTGTTTTTAAAAATTGAAGAAGTTTTAAACAAGGCTTTCATTTGGTCGTCGTTGCAATCCATTGGGGTCTAGTTTGGAATCTGACAACTGGAACAAAAAGAACCTTGAATCCGGTTCATGCCTTGGTTTTGGTGCTTCTGCTGCTTCTCAAGATCCTCAGCAGGAATTAAGAAAGAAGCTGGTGTGGACAGCAGATCTCTGAAATTGGGGAGCTTGACCTCCTGGCAAATTGCTTCGTCTTTCCACTTTCTGTTCAGGACCACTAAATGATGAAATGTGGGTGTATACAGAATTAAAAGCAGAAAAGCAATTCATTGTGTACTAAAGGTTTTTATTTGTTTTGTTTTGTTTTTTAGTATTTGTGTAAAACCACCTTTTGTAGCAGCAACTAACAAGTCTGAAAAGCAATTGATGTTTCCATTAATCTTTTTCTGAGGGAAAACCTTAGTTCTAAGGATTTGACATCCTGTAAGTGAAGTTTAACCTAACAGTATTCCACACGCAGTCTTTATTGTCAGAACATCGCCTGACTTCAATACAATAAAAAAAAGCTGTGTGTTAAAAAAAAAGAAAATAAGTTCTTATTTTACACGAACTTCTTTTTTAGAATATGTAAACCTTTTATTTTTACTCAGTATTGTTTTAAGAAATTAGAAAAAAAAAGTGAGTCCTCAAGATTAAATAAATTCCATTTTCACATGATATTAAGCACTTAACCTATAGTGAACTAAAAAAGCAATTTGTAGGTCTAATAACTGTTTGGGTCTAGTGTTGATGAGAATCCCTCTTTTAGGACCTATTAACATGCTTAGCAAGGGAAATATAAGTTGTGGTACTGGTCTGTGTAATTTTTTTTTTAAATTTAAAATGATTTAAAAATAGCTTTTTAAGTCATATTTTTTAAAAAGTGTGTTACATTGCTTCTGTGCTGACTCACATTGGCTAGTCTTCGTTCTCTTTTATTATTTTTATTTTTACTTTTTATCAATATTACTTTTAATTGACAAGTTTTAATTGTATACAATTATGGGGTACACAGTGTTATATAATATAAGTATATAATGTGGAATGATTAAATCAAGCAAAGTAATCCATTGCTTTGCAAAGCATTGCAAATCCATTTGCAAGTCCATTGCCTCACTTATCATTGTTTTTGCGACGAGACATTGAAATTTACTCTTAGTTATTTTTAAATATATAATACATTAATATTGACTGTAGTCACCCTGTTATGCAATAGATCTCAGAACTTACTCTGCTTATCTATCCGAAACTTTGTGGCTTTTATTAACTTCTCATTATTGCCGCCTATACCCCAGTGTCTGGTAATCATCATTTTATTTTCTGCTTCTCTAAGTTCAGTGATTTTTGTTTCCACATGTAGTGAGATTGTGTGATATTTGTCTTTTGGTGCCTGGCTTGTTTCACTTAGCATAATGTCCTTCAGGTTCATTCGTGTTGTCACGAATGACAGGATTTCCTTCTTTTTTGACTGATAGTGTTTCACTGTGTGTACATACCACATTTTCTTTATGCATCCATTGATGTACACTTAAATTGATTCTACATCTTGGCAATTGTGAATAGTACTGCAATAAACATAGGAGTGCAGATAACCCTTCAATAAACTGTTTTTCTCTTCTTCAGAAATATACCTAGAATTGGGATTGATGGATCATATGGTAGCTTAATTTTTAATATTTGAGAAAGCTCTGTATAGTTTTCCATAATGACAATACTAATTTACATTCACACCAACAATGTACAAGAGCTCCCTTATTTCTGCATTCTGCCAGCACTTGTTGTCTTTCATCTATTTTTGATAAAAGCCATTCTAACAGATATGAGATTATATCCCATTGTGGTAGTAATTTGCATTTTCCTAAGATTAGTAATACTGAAAATTTTTTTAATGTACCTATTGAACATTTGAATGTCTTCTTTTGAGTAATATCTGCTGAGGTCCTTTGCCCACTTTTAAATCAGGATATTATTTTCTTGCTATGAAGTTGCTTGAGCTCCTTATATATTCTGAGTATCAACCATTATCAGATGTGTGGTTTACAAATATTTTCTACCATTCTGTGGATTTTGTCTTTACTTTGTTAATTGTCATCTTTGCTGTGCAGAGGCTTTTTAGTTTAATGCAGTCCTATTTGTGTATTTTTGTTTTTGTTGCCTGGGCTTTTGGGGACATAGCCAAAATCGATTGCCCATACCAATGTCATGGAGCTTTCCTCCATCTTTGCTTTTACAGGTAGAAGTTTTATAGTTTAAGGTCTTATGTTTAAGTCTTTAATCCATTTCAAATTGATTATTTCACATGGTGTGATTTAAGGGTCCAGTTTCCTTCATCTGCATATGGATGTCCAGTTTTTCTAACATTGTTTACTGAGAAGACTGTCCTTTCTCCCTTGTGTGTTCCTGTCACTTTTGCCAAAGTCAATTGACCATGAATGTGTGGGTTGATAGACACTTAATACAGGAACAGAACACCAAATGCTGCATGTTCTCACTTTTAAGTAGGAGCTAAACATGGAGTGCATATGGACACAAAGAGGGGAACAACAGACATTAGGGACTGCTTAAGGGAAGAGGGAGGAAGGTGAGGATCGAAAAACCACCTATTGAGTACTATTCTTATTACCTGGGTAGCGAAATAATCTACACAAACTCTCATGACACACAATTTACCTATATAACAAACTTGCACATGTACCCTTGAACTTAAAATTAGAGTTAAAAAAAAGCGTTGCTTTATTTCTGGGCTTTCTAGCTTGTTCTGTTGGTCTATGTGTCTATTTTTGTGGGTCTATTTTTATGTTTTGATTACAGTTGCTTTATAGTATATTTTGAAACCAGATAGTATAATGCCTCCAGCTTTGTTCTTTTTTGCTCAAGATCATTTTGGCTACTTGGAATCTTTTGTGATTTTATATGAATTTAAGTTTTTTTTTTCTATTTCTGTGAAAATTACATTGGAATTTTGATAGGGATTGCATTAAATCTGTAGATCGCTTAGAGTGCTATGGGCATTTTGACAATATTAATTTTTTAAATCCTTGAATATGGAATACCTTTTCTTGTAATTGTGTTTTCTTCAGTTTAATTCTTGGTGTTTTATAGTTTTCAGTATGCAGATCTTTCACCTTGTTAATTAAATGTATACCTAAGTATTATACTTTATATGCTGCTATTGTAAATGGGGTTGTTTTCTCAATATTTTTTGGATAGTTTCTTATTAGTATACAGAAAAACGATTGATTTTTCTATGTTGCTTTTGTATCCTTCAATGTTATTGAATTTTTTATTAGTTTTAACAGTTTTTTGTTGAGTCTTTTGGGTTTCTACATATAAGATTATGTCATATGCAAACAGGTACACTTTTACTTCTTTCTTTCTGATCTGAATGCCTTTTATTTCTTTCTCTTGCCTAAATGTTCTGGCTAGGACTTTCAGGACTATGCTGAAAATTGGTGGTGAGAATAGGTATTTTTGTTTTGTCCCTGATCTTAGAAAAAAAAGTTTTCAACATTTCGCTGTTAAATATGATGTTTACTACCTGTTGGTCATATGGCTTTTATTGTATTCTCTCTGTAAGTAATCTGTTGAAATATTTTATTATAAAATGATTTTGAATTTTTCAAATGCTTTCTCTGAATCTATTGAGATGATTATATGGTTTTTATCGTTCATTCTGTTAATGTGGTGTATCACATTAATTAATTTGCGTATGTGGAACCATACTTACAGTCCTGAGCTAAATCCCACTTGATCATGCCGAATGATTCTTTCAATGTGTTGTTGAACTCAGTTTGCAAATATTTTGTTGAAAAATGTTTGCATCTGTGTTCATCAGGAATATTGGCTTGCAACTTTTATCCTTTAAGTGCCCCCATCTGGCTTTATTATCTAGGTAATGCTGGTCTCATAAAGTGACTTTTTATCTATTCAGCCACTCTGTGTCTTTTGATGAATTCAGTACATTTAAGGAAATTATTAATAGGTAATTAAGTATATTTATTAGTTGCTGGCACCATCAAGGTGCCAGCAGATTCAGTGTCTGGTGCCCTCTTCTTGGTCTGCAGACAGCTGCCTTCTTATTGAGACTTCACATAGCACAGAGACAGATCACCTCTCCTGTGGCTGTTCTTGAGAGGGCAGTCGTCCATTCATGCAGTCACCATCCTCATGATCTCATAACTTCCCAAAGGCCCCACCTTCCAATACTATTGCATTGGGAATTAGGGTTTTAAATATGAATTTAAGGGGACACACACATTCAGCTTATAAGTACCACAGAATTATGTATGCAAGAAATCTAAAAATAAATATGTAAAGCCTATCTGAAGAAAATCAGAAAAACACAGATGTGCAGAAAAAAGACTTATGACAAGACTATGCTTCTTAATGGGGTGTTTCAATGGTGTGAATAGGTCCATTTTCATGGAATCAATTTAATTACGTTCTAGTACAAAATCTAACAAGGATAAACTTTGGAACCTGATAAAGTGTCTTCAAAGTTTATCTAGAAAAATGAGAGATAAATAGCTAGAAAGAGGGAGAAGAAAAAGAGAAAGAATTTTCATTAGTAGGTATGATAGTGTAGCATGTAAACTACACCAATATTATGAAAGTTTATAATTAGAAAAGAATGTGATTGTTAAAAATATTAACCATATGTGTAACATATTTAACAAATAAAGTTGGCCTTCCAAATTAGTTGGGAAAACAAAATAGCTGATAATAATTTCAGCTGATTTGTATACGGTACTTACTGTATGCCAAGCACTGTTAAATAATCTCCATCCAGTGTCTTGTTTAATTTTTACCAAATGCAAACATAGTAGGAATAGTAGTTTTATTGTTGTTCCTATTTTACAGCTTGAGGAAATGAGACTTAGGCTAGGTAAAAGAAAATGCCAGAGGACACAGAACTGTTCCATGGAACAGCTGGAATTCACAAACAATTCTATCTGATCCTGAAACATCAATACCAACCACCATACCATGCTGTTTTTATTACATACAACAAATGAATATGAGGCAATTTCATGAAATACATTTCTTATCTGCTCCAGACACCAAAAATTTCTAAAGATAAAATGTTAAATATTAACAATGAAGCCATAATCTTTATTGCCCCTAATAATCAGAAAAGTCAAGGAAAGTTTCTCTTTTTCTTTGATGTGTAATAGATTTTCAAAATATGTTTGTTGAATATTGATAATTGAATAAGTATTGGGGTGGGGAAGACCTTTGTAAGTGTTAAATGAAAGAAGAAAACTTTAAAACTCAGTAAATTAGAATATATAAATTAAAAGTTTCAGTATATCAAAATATTGCAAGTAAAATGAAAGAGGAAAAAGGTCTGCAATATAGCACACCAATAATTCTTTTCCAGGTCAATAAATCAAAGATGCATTTTTCTTTCATAAAAATATAGGTAAAATTCTTGAAAACAACTCACACACACAAAAAGAGAAATGACCATGTATGATGAAGTTATCAACTTCACTATTAATTGTAAATTACAATTGAAAACAAAAAGCTGCCAATGTTTTTAAAATAAAATAAATATGAAAACTAAAAAAAGCATGTGCATTCTTGGGAAGGGCATAAGAAGATGGATACTACTTCAGGCAAGAGAATTATAAATTCTACCTTTCTTTGTTTAGTATTTTTATAATATGAAAGAGGATTTAAAAAGTGTTCATGCCCTTTAACTGGTAATTTTACTTTTAGAAATTTATTCTAAGAAACAAAATGAGTTCATGCAAAAAGTCTCCTCACAGTACCATCTCATATGGTAGAATTAGGAAGTCATTTAATTTTATGATATTAGGTTAATGTTTAAATAAATTATGATGCATCGATAATATGGACATCTGTGCAGCCATTTGTCATAATTTTTGATGCTATCTAAAAATGAGAAAGTGCTCATGATATATTGTTATGAGAAAAACCATGGTTACCCATCAATATATGTATTGTACTTAAAAATATAGTACGGCACACTGCACGTAAAATATGACGTGGAATTATCTCTGTGTGTTGAGCTTATACATCACTTTTCCTTTTTGTATATCTTTATGATTTCAACTTTTCTAAAATAGCATCTATTATTTTTGGGGTTTTGTTTTATTTTTTGAGATGGATTCTTGCTCTGTTGCCCAGGCTGGAATGCAATGGCATGATCTCGGCTCACTGCAACCTCTGCCTCCTGGTTCAAGCGATTCTCCTGCCTCAACCTCCCAAGTAGCTGGAACTACAGGTGCATGTCACTATACCCTACTAATTTTTTTGTATTTTTCTTAGTAGACATGGGGTTTCACTGTGTTGGCCAGGCTGGTCTTGAACTCCTGACCTCAAGTGATCCGCCCACTGTGGCCTCCCAAAGTGCTGGGATTATAGATGTGAGCCACTGTGCTGGCCCTCTGCATCTATTTTTTTTATAATGAATATAAAATTGTATTTTAAAATGATCTAATAAACAGCCTTCCTATTAGCAATTGTGCTTATTTGAGAAATGAGAGCAAGATAATATTAGGCATATATGCCATGTAACAGGATTCATTTTCTTTCTTTCTCATTTCTATGTTTTTTCTCAAACTAATGAAAAAGGTTTTCTGTTGTTGTTGTTGTTGTTGTTGCAGATGTTATTTTTTAATCAGAGTAAGGAAATTGAGAATTTGCTAGTAAAATAATTTGTCAAAGTTATATTAGCAAAGGCAGTCAATATCGGCAAGAAAAGTGTTTATGTAGCAGGGTTAAATCGTGCATTGTCTAGTCCTATTTGTGTTCAGAGTCTGGCACTTTTCCTTCCCCATCACAACTGCCCATCTGGGTGTCAATCTTTTTATTTTGTTTTGGAGCACAGTGTCTGGGCTCTCTTTTGTGTGTTTGTGTGCACGTGCATGTGTGTGTACCCAGAAGTATCCACCGATGTTTCTGGTGTTAAGCCTTCTGCCCCATGCAGTTGTTTTATGTACGTTACCTTACAGCAGTAAGAGGAGCTCATTGTGGTTCCTCTGTGCTGGTGTTTCTTTGAAGGCAACAACTTGTCTGCAGGTTTGAGCTCAGCTTCCCTGCCGCTCCCTGATGCTGGCCTAGAAGTTGTTTAACCATCACACAAGGTGAACACAGTTCCTTTTTGATGTATTTTCTGGAAATCAGGTCCTTTTTTCTCTCTCCGGTCCCTTCCCCCAATCTACCTCCTTCAAAGTCATGCCCATCTTTCCTACCCTCTTCTCAGGCCCCTTACCCTTGCCTGGCCTCCCAGGGATGGGGTCTTCTCACTCTCCCATTATGGTTTTCCAATTCTAATTCTATGGAGTTAAGCCTATGCCCTCTGTTATTCAGACATACTAGCTATTCAAGGACCAATTCTTAGTCAAAATTGGATAGTGTATTTTTCCTTGTATTTCATTTATAATGGTTCTAACATTCCTAGAGGCAATGACCAGAGAGAGGTCACAGAGTAGATGGTGAAGAAAAAAGAAAAACACAGTTTTTAAGATTTCAAGGTTTGTCGGCAAAGTTATCTACCTTGAAGATTCTAGAGTGTCAAAGCAGCCTTATACCATGTGCAGCAGCACTATCACAACAGTAAAGACATGGAATCAGCCTAAATGCCCATCAGTGATAGACTGGATTAAGAAAATATGGAATACTATGTAGCCATAAAAAGGAATGTGATCATGTCCTTTTCAGGGACGTGGATGGAACTGGAAGCCATTATCCTCGGCAAACTAACACAGTAACAGAAAACCAAATACCACATGTTCTCACTTATAAGTGGGACCTGAGCAATGAGATCACATGGACACAGGGAGGGGAACAACACACACTGGGGCCTGTCAGAGGGTGGGGGGTCATCAAAAGGGAGAGCATCAGGAAGAATAGCTAATGGATGCTGGGCTTAATACCTAGGTAATGGGATGATCTGTGTAGCAAACCACCACGGGACACGTTTACCTATGTAACAAACTCGCATATCCAGCACATGTAACCCTGAACTTAAAATAAAAGTTGAAAATAAAAAAAAAGAAGAAAAGAAATATTGCATTATAGTACAATTGGATATATAAACAATAGAATTGAGAAAACAGAAATAAATCCTTACATTTATGGTCAAACAACAACAATAACACCACACTGAACTCCTTGTTGAAACTTTTACTGATGTAGATTCTGAAAATTTTCCAGTGAACAGGATATAGCAAATGATTTTTACAAGTACTTACTTGTAACTAGTATTTCAATGGTATGAATGTTTATTGGGAATTTTATCATTTATTTTAGTTAAAATAAACATACCTACTAAAGCTTTTTATTTTTTCTATCCTATCTTTCTCCTTCCTTCAATGCTATTTTATTATTATTTATTCAACGCTTTTTATTTCTATGCTATCTTTTCTCCTTCCCTCAATGCTATTTTTCTTCCAAGAGAGTTAATTTTAATCTTGCTCCCATGGATGGACTTCAGAGAGACCTTGAACTGGGTATGTCTTTTTTTTTTTTTCTTTTGGGATGTATGTCTATTAGATTCCTTCTGTTATTTTGAAAACACTCTTCATAAAACACTTTTTATGTCAAATAATACCATTAGAACTTTTCACTCTTGTCAATTGTTGTATGACTTAGATGCTGGTGTATACAGTGGTATAACAGAAATCATTTTCTTTAATATATTTTGGTGTCTATAATTGCTTCCTAGTTGTAGACTGTTTTGTGTCATAATGGGCAATGGAAATATAAAAGAAAAGATGAACCATAAGTAATGTGGATTGTTCTTTCATCTCTGGGTGTGATGTACAAAACTGGCAGTGCTTCCCGCCCGTGAACACATGAAAGCATTGAACTGAGGAAGTGTTCTCAGCATATTCTGAAAATTGGCTGCACAGTGACTCTTCTAGGGAGAATCTAAAACTTTACCAGAATTTTATTTTAACCCATCTTATAGGGTTTCTTATCACAATTCCAATAAAAGATGCCTT
The DNA here is from genome assembly GCF_009828535.3 of Hylobates moloch. Classification (NCBI taxonomy): domain Eukaryota; kingdom Metazoa; phylum Chordata; class Mammalia; order Primates; family Hylobatidae; genus Hylobates; species Hylobates moloch. The sequence goes on from NW_026652277.1 coordinate 18,735,870, forward strand.
CTATCAATTAGGGCAAATTTGGTGGGGTCATGTACCCTAGTGAGATTTTAATTTAAAAAAAGAATTATTTCTGTATGAAATTATAACATTCTTCCAGAGCTGCAAACAGTTTCTCTAGTATTTTAAGGAGCTCATGAAAATGCAAAATAGTAACCCCATTCCATCAGGAAATTTACCTAGTTCTCCCTCTTCTAGAAGACTGATTAGCAATTAGAGTGAATAAATATTTAATAGACCGGCTGGTAGTACTGGTTTACTGACTTAGTGAATGGAGGAATATTCAGTTGCACTATTTTCTTTCACCATGGAATTGGATAAAACTACTCAGTCTTGCAATGTAGTCTGCTCGTATTTTGTGGCTCAAGTGTGCAAATTGATATCACACAAGAAGAATATTCAGTTTGTGAGCTCCCTTTGAAGATTTCAAAGACAACTGGCAACATCAAATGGTGAATTGTCTCTTCCAAAGCAAAATGTCTTCTGGGCCCATATCTGTACATAGATAGAACCCCTGCCATGCCTGTCATGCCATGTACATTTTTCTGCTTATAAGCAAAAATGTTTGTAAGTAAATATTATTTCTTCATATACTTGTTGACACTTTAAGCTTGGCTAGGAATTCTGAGAGAAGCCTGACATTCTGTTTTGAAAGCTATCAAATTTATGAAGGCAAAGACCTTGAATCACAGCTTTTAAATAAATTTCCATCAGAGAAATATGAATAGAATATAATGTTCTCTACTACCCAGAAATAATTGTGACTTTCCACTGGATAAGTCTTGAAATGCTTGATTGAATTTGGAAAATAAATTTTACTTATTTTGAGAGAAATTGAAAACCTATTTGGGAAAAAAAATGACAGGAGTTCATTTGTTCGTGAATTAGCTTAATGAAAAATTTGTCCATGCAAGAGATTAAACTTTCTATTTAGGGCCCTGTATTTATCGTTACAGAAACTACTAAAAAGCCATTACATCTTCTGGCCAAATCGCTACTCTGGAATAGAGAATTATTTGTAAATAGCCATACGACACTTCTAATACTTGAGTGAATACTGCTGTAAGCTCGAGTGAATGCTATACCTTGTTAATATTTCTGCAAATATCATCAGACACCTGCAAACACTGAAGACCTCCTTTGAAGGTTACGAATCCTCAGGCAATCATAAAGTTGAAACATGTTCTGGTAACCCTTTTTTCATTGATGTAGATAGCATTGATGACACAATCCTTGCCAAAGATGTTCTCAAGACTTGAGGATAAAGGCAACTGTATATGACAAGAATCCAGTTGAAGGAATATTGGATAATTCTGGTGTGAACTCTAACAGAACTCATTTAATTCACTATAGTATGCCTTTGTGACTTAGAGTTTTTCTTGTTTATATGTCAAGGAAAATATTAAAATTTAATTCAGTGTAAAAGATAACAAATATATACTTGATAAACACTAGTTAGTACTTTTAAATCACCAAGCCAAATAGTAGCAGTCTTTCACTGACATTTATTCTTGAGAATTATGACATTTTACTTCCACTTAATTGGAATATTTTGGATTCATTTAATTCTTTTCAGGAACCGGCTGCTAATTTTTACATTAATTGAGAGTAAGGGAAGTTATTCTTTATGAAAACATTTTTGTATGTTATCTAAATGAAGTAAATGGTTTTCCAGAACAATATGATGAATTGTATGTACAATTTTGTGACAATGTAATACATAGTGTGTTAGTCCATTTTGTGTTGCTATCCTAGAATCTTTCAGACTAGGTAATTTATTAAAAAAAAAAAGTTTGATCTGGCACATGGCTCTGCAGGCTGCGGAAGCATGACACCAGCATCTGCTTGGCTTCTGGTAAGGAAGCTTCTACTCATGGCAGAAGGCAATGGGGGAGCAGGTGTGTCATGTTGTGAGACAGGAAGCAAGGGAGAGGAGAAGGTGCAAAGCTCCTTTAAACAACCAGCTCACTTGTGAACTAACAGTGAGAACTCACTCATTACCATGGGGAGGGCACCAAGCTATTCATAGGGGATTCATCTCCATGACCCAAACACCTCCTACCAGGCTCCACCTCTAACATTGGAGATCACATTTCAATGTGAGATTTGGAGGGGTCACACATCCAAACCATATCACATCACTTTACTCAAAAAGGGATAAAACACACTCACAAACTTGGAAAAGAAGGAAACTGCCTCAACATAATAAAAGCCATATATGAGAAACCCACAGCTAACATCACACTTGATGGTGAAAGACTGAAAGCCTTTCCTTTAAGATCAGGAACAAGACAGGAATGACCATTTTTATCACTTCTATTTGGCATAGTTTTGAAAGTTTTAGACAGTGTATTCAGGCAAGAAAAATTTAAAGGCGTTCAAATTGGAAAGGAAGAAGTAAAAGTATCTCTATTCATAGACAACATGATCTTAAATGTAGATTCTATTTTTAAAAAATCCTGTTAGAACTAGTTAAAAAACTCAGCAAAGTTGCAGGATACAAAACAAACACACAAAACTCAGTTCCATTTTAGTACACTAATGATGAACAGTCTGAAAATGAAATGAATAAACCGATTTCATTTACAATAGCATCAAGAAGAATAAAATACTGAGGAATAAACTAGACTAAAGAGACAGAAATCTTTTATATTGAAAACTATGTCATTGTTGAAAGACATTTACAAAGATATAAATGGAAAAGATATTCTGTGTCCATAGATTGGAAGATTTAATATTGTTAAGATTTCAATACTACCGAAAGCAATCTACAAATTCAGTGCAATCTCAGTCAAAATTTCAATAATTTTTCTTCTGTAAAAGTAGCAAAATTTATCCTAAAATTCATGTGGAATCTCAAGGAACCTCAAATAACCAAAAAAAAACCATATAAATAAAAACCTGGGAAAAGAAGAAAGTAAGAGGTCTAACACTTTCTGATTTCAAACCTTATTAAAAAGCTACAGTACCTGAGTGTGGTATTGACATAAAGACAGCCATCTAGACCATGGAATAGAATAGAGAGCCCAGAAATAAACTTTCAAATATATGGTCAAGTGAGTTTTGAGAAGAGACCCGAGACCAATGGGGAAAGAACAGTCTTTTCAAAAAAGGTGGTGGGAAAATTGGGTAGCCACAAGCAAAATAATTAGAGTTGGACCCTTACCTTATTCCATATACAACAAGGTACCTCAAAATGGATTGAAGACCTAAATATAAGAGCTAAAACTGTAAAACTTAGTAACATAGGAGAAAAGCTTCATAATATTAGATGTGGTGAAGATTTATTCAATATGACACCAACAGCACAGACAACAAAAGAAAATAGATACATTGACTTCATCGAAATTAAAAACTTCTATTCATCAAAGTACAGTATCAACAGAGTGAAAAGGCAATCAGCGGAGTAGCAGAAAATATTTGCGAATCATGCATCTGATAAAAAATCGATATCACAATGTAAAAAGAACTATAGCTCAACAACAATGACAAAAGACAAATAACCTAATTAAAAAATGAACAAAGACTTTGAATAGATATTTCTCAAAAAAGATACATAAATGTCCAGTAAGCACATGAAAAGATACTCAACATTGTTCATCATTAGGGAAATACAAATAAAAACCATAATGGATACCACTTCACACCCATTGTGATGGCTATTATAACCATCCAAAAAATCTCCTAGAAAATAATGTATTTAGGAAGATTTGCAGAAATTGGAACACTTGTGCTTTTCTGGTGGGAATGTAAAATGTTGTAGCCACTTTGGAAAACAGATGGCAATTCCTCAAAATATTAGAAATGGAATTACCATATGATATAGCATTTTCACTTATGGATATATACCCCAAAGAAACCAAAGCAGGGAATTGAACAGGTATTTGTACACCCATGTTCACAGCAGTGTTGTTCACAATAGCCCAAAGCTGAAACCACTCAAGTGTCCATTGACAGATGAATGGATAAACAAAATTTTATATGCTACGACATAGATCAACCTTGAAGATGCTATGCTAAGTGAAATAAGCAACTCACATACACACAGAAAAACATACACTATATGATTCCTCTTATATGAGTTACCTACAATACTCTAATTCATGGAGACAGAAGGTAGAATTGTGGTTGCCAGGGGTTGAGTAGGGAGAAATGGAAAGGTGGTGTTTAATGGGTACAAAGTTTCAGTTTTGCAAGATGGAATGACTTCTGGGTACAGATGACGGTGATGGTTGCTTAACAGTGTGAATATACTGAATACCACAGAACTATACACTTAAAAATGATTAAAATTACATGCCTGTAATTCCAACACTTTGGGAGGCTGAGGCTGGTGGATTACTTGAACCCAAGAGTTCAAGATTAGCCTGAGTAACATGGCAAAACACCATCTCAGCCGGGCGCGGTGGCTCACGCTTGTAATCCCAGCACTTTGGGAGGCCAAGGCGGGCGGATGACGAGGTCAGGAGATCGAGACCACGGTGAAACCCCGTCTCTACTAAAAATAGAAAAAATTAGCCGGGCGTGGTGGCGGGCGCCTGTAGTCCCAGCTACTCGGAGAGGCTGAGGCAGGAGAATGGCATGAACCCGGGAGGCGGAGCTTGCAGTGAGCCGAGATAGCGCCACTGCACTCCAGCCTGGGCGACAGAGCGAGACTCCGTCTCAAAAAAAAAACCAAAAAAACAAACAAAAAAAACACCATCTCTACAAAATGCAAAAAATTAGCTAGGTGTGGTGGTGTGCACCTGTAGTTCCAGCTATTCAGGAGGCTGAGATGGCAGTATCACTTGAGCCTGGGGAGGTCAAGGCCACAACGAGCCATGATTGCGCCATCACACTCCAGCCTAGGTGACAGAACAAGGCCCTGTCTCAAAAAAAAAAAAAAAGTTTATGTAATGTATATTTTACCACAGTAATGAAACAAGGGTAGGACTCTGATGGGAAGACTACAACTGCCTTATAGAACCTCTAAGAGGAAGAGAAATGTACATCATTAATATTGACCTGGGGAAAATTTTGAAATAAGTGTGCTTTCTATCTCGTCTCTTCCCTTGCTAGATTTTTCATAATTCTTACATTGTGTTCTGTCTTCTAAGAATATTATGTTGTGATGCTTTACCCAGACCATACTTTCCAGAGTTAATCCTGAGTTCTGGATTATCTGAGTTTCTTCACCATTACTACAATGAAAATGTATCCTACTCATTCATATTTTTTCAAAAGCATGCCCCAAGCTGACTGTCACTTTGGCATATTATTTAATATTTTTCTTTCCATTATCGTGTTAAAGATCAAAACTATGAGGAATTCTTTAATGGTTCTATAATGAAAGAATCTGACAATGTGGAACCCAACTCAGGAGATAATTGTGGCTTCCAAGCAACCTTCCAATCCTCCCTCTGACTGCACTACATCTGACCTTTGGGATTATAAAATTGAACAGAAAGTGATACGTTGCCCAAGTTCAAAAAGTCCAGGAACTTGTATTCTACTGATAAGTTCCTGTATAGCACTCCTAATTGTTCATTATATTGTCCAACTTTGGCGTTATTACTTCACACTATTTAGTGATGGCTGCAATCTACATTGTGACAGATTTTATTACACAGATAGTTTCAGACTTGAATGTGGATGTGTGGCATATGAAGTTAAAAGGTAAACCAGCTATAATTCAAGGAAAATTATTCAAATTGTTTAAAATGTGTAATTCTCTATTGGGGAAAATGAGTACTCAGAAAATTTTCTGATGTATATTTGAGTCATCTGGAACTTATTAGAAGTTCAGGATTGCTTTTTTTTTTTTTTGGTAAGAATTAATTGAAAACCTGTGCTCATTAGATTAATTTTGTAACAAATAGAACGCTTGTTGAGACTATTTAGATGAATAAATGTTTTATTTAGCTATTTCTTTCTATTTCTTACACTCAGAAGTTATTTATCTTGTGTATTAAAAAAAACAAAGAATATTGCAAACAGACATCAACTAAGTAATTGTATTGCAGGGAAATGGTATTTAAAAAATGTTTGGCCACCTGTGTGAGAATGTGTGTATCTTTCATACCCATAATTCTTGAAATATGGTGATAAAATAATTTAGAATATCTTATAATCCTAGGTCATCGTAAAAATTGTTGAGAACCAAAAGAAACTTGAAAATAGATACATACTTAGGTCAATACATGCATAGCTAATTGAATCTCACATTCACACAAACACATATACAAGTGACTATATAATTTAGTTCCCTTTTTTGTTCAACCAGATTCCTTGGATAACTAGGAGTCTGTAAGGTAATAATTTGGATATTCCAGCTATCCTAAATATTTCAAAGGCCTCATAGAAATTGTATATTTAATCATAGTATGATTCATTGACTAATAGAATTTCTTTGCTTTTGAAGAGAATGACATCAACTCTATCTATTCCTTAGGCTGACTAGGAGCTCCGATAGAGCTTTAATTCTAGTTCAGTAAAAAAAATGGGACAGTGGATTAATAATTATGCCTCAGAGGAGAGCTTTAAGAGCTATGGTTCTGGAGTACAAAAACTTGTGTTCCATTCTCCACACTAGCACTCACTAGCTGGTCTATCTTGAGCAAGTTACTTAAAGTCTGCAAGACATCATCTGAGTTATCTTATCTTTAAAATGGAAGAATAGGCTTGCTTCATGAGGCTTTCTTCTTGCTTCATCTGAAGCTTTCTTCTTGCTTCATAAGAAATAAGTTACTTCGGCTGGGCGCGGTGGCTCACGCCTATAATGCCAGCACTTTGGGAGGCTGAGGTGGGCGGATCACGAGGTCAGGAGATGGAGACCATCCTGGCTAACACGGTGAAACCCCATCTCTACTAAAAATACAAAATATTAGCCAGGTGTGGTGGCAGGCGCCTGTAGTCCCAGCTACTTGGGAGGCTGAGGCAGGAGAATGGCATGAACCCGGGAGGCGGAGGTTGCAGTGAGCTGAGATCGCGCTGCTGCACTCCAACCTGGGAGACACAGCGAGACTCTCTCTCAAAAAAAAAAAAGAAAAAGAAAAGAAAAAGAAGTAAGTTACTTCAAGTGGAATCCCAGCACAGAACAATTACCTCAATAAATTGTAGCAATGAGGGTTCTTGTTGTTATTATACAATACAGCTGGTTGGCAAATTTTTAAAAAAATAACGGATCTAGGAGTAAAATTAATGGAATAGGCCATCGTGATGAAGCAGGGTTCACGGAATGTGATTGGCTGAATCCACAGATGCTGAACCCACAGACATGCAAGCTTCATTATCAATGGCCTGTTTTATTGATTTTACTCCTAGATCCCTTATTTTGAAAGATTTTGACAACCAGTGGTATTCTGTAATAATAACAAGGTTCCTTATTGCTGCCATTTATTGAGGTAATTGTTTTGTGATAGGATGAAATGAAAATTATGTTCTTTTGACTGGGTTGCCAAGCACTGTTGAACTATTAACCAGCATGTTTGCTCCAGCTACAGCTAGTGCAACTAGTCAGGAAATGAAGGAACTTGTCAGAGTGATGCAGGCATGCAAATGAGCCCTGAAATTAGGGCTTAGCCTGGGAGGGTTCTCAGATTCACCCAGGAAAGAATTCACTAAAAGAAGTTTCAGAGTCATAGTGGAAACGCTTTGGATATATAGTCAATTGTTCAACAATTATTAAAATCATGCTCAAGGTCTGCTTCTGTGCAGGTGCAGAGTTCAAGTTCAATGCAATTAAAAGCCACTTTCTACTGCAACAGAGTTTTGTTCAAGTAATTAAAAAAAAAGTGGAAATCTCAAAGCCAAGTGGTTCTGGTGATGGAACAGAAAGTGTAAAATCTCCATGGTTTTTTAAAGTTTGTTCTTTCTACTTTCTCCAAGCTCACTGTATTAATCTTATTTTTAATCTGTTTTGTTAGGCAACTCTGAGTCAAGCTTAAAAGAGGATTAGAGTTAAGGAAATTAGGAGAATATCTTTTGCTCCTTTTTGCCACTATGGAACATGTTATTCTGAACTACAGGGTGAAAAAACAAGAAAGGAGAACAAAGCATTATGTAAAATATATTGGCTATAGCAAAAGTATTAAATGTGAATTGTGGAAATTAAAAAAAAAATTCAGGCTGGGTGTGGTGTCTCATGCCTGTAATCCCAGTACTTTGAGAGGCTGAGGCGGGTGGATCACTTGAGGTCAGGAGTTCGAGACCAGCTTGGCCAGCATGGTGAAACCCTGTCTCTACTAAAAATACAAAAAAAAAAAGAAAAAAAAGACAGCTGGGTATGGCAGCACACACCTGTAATCCCAGCTACTCTGGAGGCTGAGGTAGGAGAATCACTTGAACCAGGAGGTGGAGGTTGTGGCAAGCCGAGATTGCACCACTGCACTTCAGCCTGGGCAACAGAAAGAAATTCTGTCTCAAAAAAAAAAAAAAAAAATTCAGAGTTGAGCTGGTGCTGTTAAACATCAATCTTTTATTTTACTGAATTGTAGCTGCTTCATGCGGAGCAGGACTAACTCATAGGTAGTGCACCTGGAGCCATGCTTGCGGGGTATTGGCAACTGCAGTTATACCCATTGTTATTTACGTGCAAATTAAGGAGCAGATTAATGCAAATTGAGGGGCAGGCTATTTAGAAATCCCTAGAAAAGGGCCGAGTGCGGTTGCTCATGCCTGTAATCCCAGCACTTTGGGAGGCCGAGGCAGGTGGATCACCTGAGGTCAGGAGTTCGAGACCAGCCTGACCAACATGGAGAAAACCCATCTCTACTAAAAATACAAAATTAGCCAGGCATGTTGGTGCATGCCTGTAATCCCAGCTACTTGGGAGGCAGAGGCAGGAGAATTGCTTGAACCCAGAAGGCAGAGGTTGTGGTGAGCCAAGATTGTGCCATTGCACTCCAGCCTGGGCAACAAGAGCAAAACGCCGTCTCAAAAAAAAAAAAAAGGGAAGAAAGAAAGAGAAAGCAAGCGAGAAAGAAAGAAAGAAATCTCTAGAAAGGGAATGGTAACTTTTGGGTCATTGCCACAGCATTTCGAAACTGTCATGGCACTAGTGGGAGTGTCTTATGCTAATGAGCAATGAGAGCAGCTAGGGATTGTTTTGTAGCTATCTGCGGGTTTCTGCCGGCTTCTTCACTTCATCCTGACTGGACCAGATCCTATTTTGGTCAGCAGGGCTGTGACCAGAAAATAAGTAGTTATCATTCCCCTACTTCAAAAGGATCATCTTTATAGTTGCTGAGGAACACAACCTGGGGAGGGACCATTTGTGGTTGAGATCATCTATTTTTAGAATGTGACATTCCTAGACATTACATGGGTAGATGTTATGAACAAATGTGCTCCAGTTCTTCTGTTTCTCCCTAGTTCTTGGATCACCCAGAGAAAGAGTCAGAAATGTCTTTGTTGTGATTGAAAACACTAAACTTTCCTCAAACACAGATTCAATGATGAGGTGCTGTACTTAATTTCAGGAGTATGTCTCAGCCACTGATGGTTGAGTTTCCATCAGAGGGGTCTCTGTGATTTGATCTGCCCAAACCTGAAATTCTGATATGCCTGCATGGCACGAAGATGGAAGCTGAGTTTTAAGATGTAACCTTAATAATAATTCCTTGTAAGTTATGGTACCTAACAGTTTTAAGGTATAATGGCCTCTTGCTATCCATGGATAGCAAGTCTGTGATATAAAATGATGTATTTGCGTATAACCTATGCATATCCTCCTGTGTACTTTAAATCATCTCTAGACAATTTATAATACCTCAGACAATGTAAATATTAATACTGTGTAAATAGTTGGTATTCTTTAGGCAATAACAAGAAAAAATCTGTACGTGTTCAGTACAGATGCAATTTTTTTCCCAAATATTTTTTATCTGCCATTGATTGAATCCACAGATGAGGAGTCCATAGACGCAGAGGGCCAACTGCATTTTTATATGTATTATATCGTAGATCTTCATAGCAATTGCCTGAGAGACACAGGACAGGATGTTATTGTTCTAATTTTGCAAGTAAAGAAAAGGCTTGCTATGGTTGAATAGTTAAGCTAAGACACTCAGTTAATAAGAATCAAAATCAGGATGAGGTCCTCAGTCTTCTGATCCTATGTCATGTGGCATTCTTTCTATTAGAACACACTGTTTCTCGTTGTGGTAACTTATTAGAATATTGGATGCATAAAAAGCTTTGCATTAATAAAGTAGACTTAGACTTATAAGGAATAATCTTTATGTTGACTTATGTTTGTCATTTGTTGCTAAACTTTATTTTTCTGCTATTGTCTTATTTTATTTTATTTTATTTTATTTTTTGAGACGGAGTCTCGCTCTGTCGCCCAGGCTGGAGTGCAGTGGCGCTATCTCGGCTCACTGCAAGCTCCGCCTCCTGGGTTCATGCCATTCTCCTGCCTCAGCCTCTCGGAGTAGCTGGGACTACAGGCGCCTGCCACCACGCCCGGCTAATTTTTTGTATTTTTATTAGAGACGGGGTTTCACCGTGGTCTCGATCTCCTGACCTCGTGATCCGCCCGCTTCGGCCTCCCAAAGTGCTGAGATTATAAGCGTGAGCCACCGCGCCTGGCCTGTCTTATTTTTTAAAAAGCTAAACACAGTTGTGAAAACCAGTTTTTCTTCTTTCTCATTAGGTTTGAATTATGAAAGATGTGATTTTGAGGATGGTCTCTGTAATATGGCTGAAGATCAGAGTCTGCAACCTAGTTGGACAAAGAGAAATGGGATGACTGGTCTATCACCTCCATTTTATGATCACAGTGGTGATGTGTCTGGTAAATGCTTTAAATTTATTTTCTCCCCTTTCTCCCTTCCCCCTTTCCTTCCTTCCCTCCCTTCCTTCTTTGTTCTTTCCCACCTCCCTTTCTTCCATTCCCCGCCAAATGTTTAATTAGGGAAACAGAATCTTGTCTGATATTTACATATTTGTAATTAAAATGTCTAATTTTATGCATTCTTTAACCAGTTTCAAAATATTTATGATTTTAAAATATCACATCAGATTCTCACAATTGGGTTCCTTGGATTCCAATAGGTCTATTTAGAGAATAATTGGGATTTTCCAGTTTTTCTTATTCTTTTTGGAAGTTGTAAAACATAAATGGGACAATATACCTAGATTAATTAGTCAAATTACTTTTATTCTGGCTGGACTGATTTCAGCTCTGTCTAGTCCACTTGTTTAATCAAGCTGACTAGAAAGCTCTGCTGAACTGCTCTCTAGACTTTGAGGTAGCTCTGGAGCCAGAAATTTCTTCATTTATTGACTAATAAACTCCATTCATTCAACATCGGGTACCGGGTGTTTAAGATGTATTAGGGAGCAAAAATGGACTCCATGCCTGCCCTCATCTGATAAGTTTACACGTGGTAGAAAAAGAGGTAACACATTTCCTTGCATAACTAAAAGCTAGTTATTTTTATAAGTGATACTTCCCTCAAATAAATTCAATTAAATATTAAAATATGGTTTTTGCCCTGGAGGTAATTTGAAACAAGCAAATGTTCAGGCATTGGATGTTAGTTTGGCAGTGTTTTCATAAATATTATGCATGCAGAGTAGACTCCCTGGTCTGTCCCTCCCTAGCTGTAAAATCTTAAATTAAGTTTTGAGCCTTAGTTTTCACAATTTTAAGAGGGGAAATAATGATGCTAAATTTTTAAGATGGTTATTTTAAGAACTACATGAAAAATTGTTGATAGAGCTTATAGAAAACCTGGCACTCAAACATTGATGTTTAGTCCATTTCTGAATAATTTTGGTGTTGCTAATGTTACCTCTATATTGATAAGATGGAGTTTCTTAATTTGTTTGGCTTTAATGTCAAAAATTACTTTTGTTTAGAATTCTTGACCATTTTTAGGAATCAGCCAGTTTTATTACCAAAAAGAGTCCACCTTCACAAATAGTAACAAGCACTAACTGCAATATAGGAAACCTTTATTACAGATTTAGTTATGTTAGATGGTGATATTGAATCTTGCTCCCAATCTAACGGCCATTGCAGTCTTACAGATTGCTGATTCCATATGTTTCTCCTTTGTTTCTTTGTTTTACTCAAGGTTTTTCACAGCACATATTTATTTACTGTAGACTTTTGTCAGTGGCTCTTACTGAATTCCTCTTGCTTGCCTCCTTACTGTGGAGTTAAATAGCTTCAGAAGACACTGTGCTTCCCAATTTTCTTCTCTCTCTCTTTCCATTCTGCCATTTTCCCTCGTTTTTTTCATGCGTATTTTTAATTGCCTAGTCAAGAGGTAAAATGGGGCAATTCACATCAAAACTGAGATGTTGTATAGGCAGATACCATAGAACGATATCATCTGGGATGACTTAAAATCTCTGGAGTCAGACTAGATGGGTTTGAATCCTAGCCCTGCATCAGCTAGTTTTGTAGTCTCGGTTTCCTCATCTGTAAAACAGAGATAATAATAATGCAAGCTGCATAGGAATAAGAGACAAAATATTGCCTACATAACTAATTGAAGGCTGGTAACTTTGGTAATAGTCATGCATCTCTTACAAATACAATTGAATGTTAACACGTAAGTAGTCTCTAGCAATAATTTTAAGTAAGCAAGTGTTCTGGCTGTAGATATTAGCTGTTGGAACATATTCATAGAAAAATGGTCTGAATCCTGTCTTTACTCAAAAATTCTTATTTCATAAGTATTAACCAAATTTTTGATTAACTTACTCTTGAAATGATTTGCTGGTGCTCCAAAATTATATTTTTCATTATGTAATCAATGCCTTGAGTGGCAAGTTTGAGAATCCATTAGAACGTTAAAAACATCACTGTTGTCAATATTTGAAGTCTAGTAAAGCTCAGGGAAAGAATGATTAAAATGTAGTACTGATTTTTAAGAGAATGTAACATTGCATATAGATAAAATATTAGTACTACAACAAAATCAAATACATCTTTGTAAGGATGGTGAAACTACTTTTAAAGATGGGAATACAAATATGAATGTTTTAAGTAATTTTGGAGTTCAGTTGCTATTAAAGGTGATAAAGGGGTTTTTAAATGTGTAATTCACTTTAAGTCTATCAAAGATTAAAAAACAATTTATTTGAAAAATATTTTCCATTATGCCACAGATTATTATTTCCTAATTTGGGCATTTAAAATCAGTTTTAAATGAGGATATTAGAGCTTTTGTTATTCTGATCATTTGTTAGATCTAAAATTCATATATTATGAAACATGTACACTATTAAACACCATCCGATATTTTTATTTTGTTCTATAGTGTTCACATATATTGGTTCTATAATCTTTATATATTATAAACCCTACAAATCAATGTTATAGTATTTGCTTTAGACAGCATTAAAAATAGATTTAAAAGAAGATATCTTTTATCGTATTTGTTATTTGCAGCACTCTTTATTTCTTCTACCTATCCGAGTTTGTCTCTGGTATCATTTCTCTTCAGCTTGAAGAAATTCCTTTAGTATTTCTTGTAGTGCAGTTCTGCTGGTGATAAATTATGTTAGTTTTTCCCCTGAAAATGTTTTTATTTTGCCTTCATTCTTGAAATGTATTCCTACTGGATATATATTTTTTCATGATTTTTTTTCTTTTAGTGCTTTAAAGACATTATTTTGCTGTCTTCACCTAGTTTCTACCATGATATCCATAATTTCTTTTTTTTTCTGTGTGTAATATATCTTTGTTGTTTTGATGCTTTCAAAATTCGGTCTTTATTTTTGGATTTCAGCACGAACATTTTAAATTTTATTGTACTTATGTTAACTAAATTTCTTGAATCTGAAATGTAGGCTGTCTGCCAATTTTGAAAAGTATTTTGCTCTTGTTTATTCAGACATTTCTTCTGTCCCATTCTTTCATTTCCTTTTTATAATTCAATCATCAGTGTGTTAGTCTGTAAGTCTAACATGCTGTTAGATGAAATCTCTCCATATAGTTTGATTTTGTTTTCTGTTTTTCAGAGTGCATAATTTCAACTGATCTATCTTCAAGTTCTGTGATTTTTTTCCATTGTTACCTTCATTCTACTGATAATCCTATCCAGTGATTAAAAAAGAAATCAACTATAGATGCTCCTCAAATTACAATAGGATTATGTCTCAATAAATCCATCATAAATTGAAAATGCATTTAATACACCCAACCTACTGAGAATCATAGCTTAGCCTAGCCTACTGTAAACTTGCCAAGACATACACGTTAGCCTACGGTTGGGTCAAATCATCTAACACAAAGCCTACTTCATAGTAAGTATTGAATACCTCATGTAATTTATTGCATATTGTACTGAAAGTGAAAAATAGAGTGGTTGTGTCCTCTGAAGATACATCACTTTTTCACCATCATAAAGCAGAAAAATCCTAAGTGGAACCATTGTAAGTCAGGGATTATCTGCATTGTATTTTTCAATTCTAAAATTTTTAATTGGTTGTTTTAGTTTAAAAAAGTTCTCTGTTATCTTTTCATTCATTTTAAGAATATTTTCCCTTACTTCATTGTGCATAATTACAATGGGAGTTTTAAAATCCTTGTGTGCATCATCTCGGATTTACCTGCTGCTGATTAAATTTTCCCATGTATGATTATGTTGTCCTAGTTCTTTGTCATACAATTTTGAATTTTATCCTGGATGTGTGAATGGAGGCTCTGGGATGTGTTATATATATTTTTTCAAAGCATGGTGATAATTTGTTTAAGCAGATGATTAAGTTGCGTAGACTTAAATGACAAACTTTTTTTTTTTTTTTTTTTTCCGGAGACACAGTCTGGCTCTGTTGCCCAAGCTGGAGTGTAGTGGCGTGATCTCAGCTCGCTACAGCCTCTGCCTCCCAGGTTGAGGCAATTCTCCTGTGTCAGTCTCCTGAGTTGCTGGGATTACAGGCATGTGCCACCACTCCTGGCTAATTTTTCTACTTTTAGTAGAGATGAGGTTCTCCATGTTGGCCAGGTTGGTCTCGAACTCCCACCTCAGGTGATCTCCCCGCCTCAGCATCCCAAAGTGCTGGGATTATAGGCATGAGTCACCAGGTTCAGCCTCAAATGACAAACTTTTGTATGCTGTGGGCAGCAGTCAAAATATCAATTCAATTCCTCTGGGCTTAGCTGCTAGAAGGGCTCCCTACACATGCAGGTTTCCATTTAGGCCAGAGACTTGGACAGAGATTATTCATAGAACATGGGGCACTCATTTTTTTTTTCTGGCTCTCTTCTTTATAGAATTTCTTTTTTTGTGTCATACCTGGCTATTCCAGGCTGCCCTTCCTGGTTCCTCAGGCCCAGGAGAGAGCAGCCCTTCTCTCAGAGTTTTCACCTTGCACTCCACCTGCAGCTGCAGCCAGACCTATGCCAAACGCTGACAGAATTGAATTTGCTGTGATCCCTTCACCTAAGTTCCCTGTCCCTAAAAAATAATGCCTCCTCTCTTTATCTCGAAGTCCTCTTGTGGTCCCAGCTTATAGATTTTTCTTGTTTTTCTAACGAAATCATTATGTTCATCACTGAGTTTCCCAGCTGAGTGAATACAGCGTCTCCTAAGCTGCTCTATGTTGCCCTTTCTGAAGGGAAACTGAGCCATAATCCATTCCTAAGTAATAGGTAGGCTCTGCTACATACAGAGTGAGTTGGGTTCTTTTATTAAGAAGAAACTGTGAAAGACCAAACATGGAGATAAGAATCCCACATTCTCACTCTCTAGATTACGTTTCTGCAGACTCTGTAGTCTGAATATCTGTTTATTTTTAAATCAGTGAAAATTTAATGTCCATTTATTCCTTTCTATATTTACTTTGAAAACTCTTTACTGAACATCTGTATTGCTCCGCATGCTCTTCCAGGACCTGAAGATATAAAAGTGAACAAGAATGCAGCTCTTGTCCCTGGTGGACTTGCAATCTGGTGATAGAGACATAAATCATATACATGTACTTATGATTACATATTAAAAGTTAGAAAAAAGCAACCAGCAACCATTTTCTTATCTGCATGTACACATTTCAAAGCTCACAATGTGACAAGGATACGATGTGTGTGTTTTCCAGGTGTTGCTTGGGAGCATCTATATTGTTTGTAATCTGAGAAATTTCCATTGAACAACTCACCTATTCCAGGCATCTGCACGCTCTTCATTGAAAGGGCTGATAGTAAATATTTTTGGCTTTTTGGGCCATATGGTCCATGTCCCAAAAACTCAACTCTGCCATCTACACTATAAAAACAGTCATATATACAAAATACATAAAGCATGGCTGTGTTATGTTAACCTTTTATTTATGAACATGGAAATGTATAATTAATATCATTGTTACATGTTTAAAAATATTTATTTTTTTGAATTTTTCAATGGCTTAAACATGTAAAAACCCTTCTTAACTCATAGGATATGCAAAATTAGGTGGCAGGTGGATTTGTCTGTGGGTTACAGTTTGCTGCCCCCGTGTCTGTTCACAATAAACATTAATTCAGCATTTTATGTCTGACACTATTCAATATTGGACATAAATGAATAAAGAATATAATTCTTCCTCTAAGAACACAGATACATTATAATCTTAATTTTAGTGCCCAGTGTTCACATTTATAGCAAACATAAGTGAAGCAAACTTTATTTCTGTATCAGAAACAGCTTTATTATGCTATTATTTAAACATGTATCTGAACTTTCAATTAAGGGGGCAATTTTGTTACAGTAGTCAATCCTCTTTCTTTAAAATAAATACTTTTAGTACTTATTTGTACTGAGAGTACAAACAAGATGTGTTAACGAAATGGAACTACAGTGTCTTTTTTTCACTTACCCCCCCCCCCTTTTTTTTTTTTTTAGGCAGAGTCTCATTCTGTCACTCAGGCTGGAGTGCAGTGGCATGATCTCGTCTCACTGCAACCTCCCCCTCCTGGATTCAAGCAATTCTCCTGCCTCAGCCTCTTGAGTAGCTGGGACTACAGGCATGTGCCACCATGGCCGGCTAATCCTTATATTTTTATTAGAGATGGGGTTTCACCATGTTGGCCAGACTGGTCTTGAACTCCTGACCTCAAGTGATTTGCCCACCTTGGCCTCCCGAAGTGCTGGAATTACAGGCATGAGCCACCACACCAGGCCTCTTAACCCATTTTTAATATGGTAGTTGTGTTATTTTAAAAGTAAAAATATTAAAATAAAAATTTATTATAAATGTATATTTATGTTGTTAGATTTATATATGCTGATTATTACTGTTAATTTTAATGCAAAAGCTTTTATTGATTCCAGTGTGTAAGACATCATGATAATGTTGTTAAGATAATAAAGACTACAGGTTTATCATCCCTTATCCAAAAATCTGAAATCCAAAGTGTTCCAAAACTGGAAACTTTTTGAGGGCAAATATGATGCCACAAGTGGAAAATTCGACACCTGATGCCTTTGGTTTCTGATGGTTTAATGTGCAGAGACTTTGTTTTATGCACAAAATTATTTTAAAACATTGTACAAAATTACCTTCAGGTTATATGAATAAGGTGTATATGAAACATAAATGAATTTTATGTTTAGACTTGTGTCCCATCTCTAATGTGTGTGCAAATATTCCAAAATCTGAAAAAATCTGAAACCCAAAACACTTCTGGTCCCAAGCATTTTAGGTAAGAGATACCCAACCAGTATTAAGTTACAGGCTATATATCAAGGTGTTTGTGATCTCTTTGAGACACATGTTTGGGAATAAAACAATTACTTATTGGCAGAAAGAAAAAGGTACAAAATTTGGGTTTGAATAAATTTCTCTGAGACTAGAGGCAAACTCTGGCTCCAGAAAGTGAAAGAGCATTTGAGAAAATAGTTGAAAGATGAGTAATATTTCAATGGATGGAGAGATGAGAGAAATGGTATTTCAAATGGAAAAAAAACACATAAAGACCAGGTGGAGATAGTTGCTGTGCTCAGGTGATGACAAAGTCTGCTATGACTAGAAATGACTGGAAACAAAGAAGATAGGCTAAAAGTGTATGTTGTGAATGTCAAGAATTATGTCTTCCAAAGATTACTGATTTTGCTCACCTGAACTCTTTCCTTGCCTTCTTTTTCTTCCTATACCCAAACTCCTTCACAGTTGACAATCCTATTTCTGCCGCTGTCCAACCAGGCAGCAGAAATGAGAGACATTGATGGATGTTATGGCAGTGGTTGAGGAATAGTGTAAGGAATTTCAAGGGCATCCATGTTTGGTGTTTAATGATTCCTTCTGTCTCAAGCAGTATTTTCCAGAGAGCTTTAGTTTCTTGCACAGATTCTTAAGTTGTTAAGCTAATAATGCCAAGGTCCTTGATGTCTTTTTGTTTTTGTGCATGAATTTGAAATGGGTGAACTATAAGAGATTTTCGTAGTCACTCAACAATCTCGACATCTTTTGTGTATTGGATAATATATTGGTTCTATTTTTCCATCTATTTCAAATTCAGAGTTATATGTCAGTTGTGGAATCATAGTTGAGAACTTAGGTACTTATTTGAGTTAGCTGATACCATATTAATGGAATTTTGCAATAGAATATTAATAGTCAAGCTGTCAGATATCTTAGAGTATTGATGAGAGCTAAAAATGATACACTCTAATTTCTCTATTGAAAAATAGAAATATTTTTCTATGCATCATTTGCTTTTCATTTGGCAGCAAATTTATTTTTATAGGCAGATGGCTTGATTATTTGTTAAATTTATAGATGGATATATTCTTCAAATTAATTTAGACACATTTGAAAAAATTCACGCTCAACAGAAGTACATAAAAATCCTATAATATATTAAAATAAATATATTACAAATTTCAAAAGATATATCTTTTGAACCATGATCATTTGACTGAGATTCTGTCAAATGAGGGTGACCATGATATTTTACTAATGAAATTGGTTTGAACATACCCAGTAGATGTCAATTATCTGCATATGAACTCTGGGAATTATGATGAATGCTCACTTTGATTTTAAGTATCTTTCAAGTGAATTAGTCCAGGAAGCTTAAAGAGACTCAAACTACTTTAGGCTTTACAGATTTTGATCAATACCATGGAATATTGCAAATGGAAAAAGAGAATCAAATTATTGTCTACCTAATTGTGGCAGGCAGATTATAAAATCTGCCCTTGCCCCCAATTTCCTATCCTCTGGTTATTCAATCAAAGACTAATCTGGCCACAGCTGTGAAGAGATTTTGTAAATGGGTTACTAATCAACTGACCTCAAAATCGCAAGATTATCTTGGACTGTTCAAGAGGGCTCATTGTAATGAGCTTCTGCTTTTAAAAGCAGAAGTGGAAGGCAGGAGAGCTGAGGCAGAAGGGAAGATTAGAGAGGTTTGAAGTTTGAGGACTTGACTTGTATTGCTGGCTTTGGAAATGAAGAAAGGGGATCACAAGAAACTAATACAGGGGCCTCTAAAAGTGGAGAACAATCACTGGTTAACAGCCAGCAAAGACACAGGGATCTCAGTCTTAGGGCTGTGTGGAATTGAATTCTTAGGGCTGCATGGAATTGAATTCTGCCAACCACTTGAATGAGCTTGAAAGCATATTCATCCTCAGGGCCTTCAGAAAGGAGTACAGACAACCCTCACTTCCATTTCAGCCTTTTGTGCATCTAAGCAAAGAACCAGCTAAACCACACTGTGCCTGGACTTCTGACTTATAGAAGCTGTGAGATAATACATTTGTGTTGTTTTAAGCCACTAGGTGTGTAGTAATTTGTTATGAAAGCAATAGAAAATGAGTACACTAATTTTCAAAGTTTTTAGAGAAAGAAAGGTTTATATTTTCTTGATGGTCTATTCTTGCTAATAACGAACATTTGCAGTGAGTAAAATCTCTGTTTTACTAGGTAAAGAGAAACAATTCTAAAAGTCATCTGGATACCTGGATTCTCCTTAAACACTAATTAATGGTACGATTTGGGGGAAAATCCCTGGGCTTTCTTTTTTCTCTTTTACGTGGTTCTAGTTCCTCTAGTTTTTCATTTATATGTTTAATATTTTTATTCTTACCCCTATTTTCATTGCTTCCCTTTAGATCGTGCCATAAATTAAGGATCTGTCTTCCACTAATGCCACTCGCCCCTACTGTCCTAGCCTGTGTAATTTTGATAAAGTCAAATTTAATTATCTATCTATCTATCTATCTATCTATCTATCTATCTATCTTCCATCTGTCTATGTACTTATTTATTTATTCACTTCTTTATATGGATGCTCTTGTTTTAGGTGTTACATCTAAGAAACCATTGCCTAATCCAAGGTCATAGACTTATACTTGTAGTTCCTTGTAAGAGTTTATATCTTATACTTAGGTCTTTAATCCATCTTTAGTTAATTTTAATATGGTATGAGGTATCCACTTTTGCATGTACCTATCCAGTTGTCTGAGCACCATATATTGAAAAGTCTATACTTTCCCCACTGAATTATCTAACATGGTCAAAATTCATAGATGTGTTGTTTTACTTTTGAACTCTCAATGCGATTGCATTGATCTTTCTGCCTGTGCTTATGACAGTACCACACTATCTTCTTGATTACTGCAGCCTTGTACTGTAGTTTGAAAGGAAGTTACTAGGGAAGAGTAAGTCTTATAATTTTGTTATTTTCTTTCAGGAGTTTTTTGTCTATTTTGTGTTTCTTCCATTTCCATATGTATTTTAGTATTAATTTGCAAATTTCTGCAAAAATGGTGGTTGGAATTTTGAGAGGAAATGCATTGAATTGGTAGATCAATTTGGTAACTATTGTCGTCTTAACAATATTAAGTCTTCCAGGCTATCATGCATCATGTCTTTCCGTTTACTTAGGTCTTCTTTGATTTCTTTCAACATTGCATTTTTTACATTTTTATTGTACAAATCTTGATTTTTACTTATTAAAGTTATTCCTAAGTCTTTTATTGTTTTTGAGGCAACTTTAAATGAGATATTTTCTTGATTTTATTTTAGATTGTTCCTTGCCAGTGTATAGAAATGAAACTGGTTTTTGCATATTGATTTTATATCCTATAAACTTACCTACTTTTACTTTTTACATCATTTATTTTCAGTGACAAAAGTTATTTAGTGACAATCCATTATACTCTCATCTAAGGATTGAATCAATGTTTTATCTAATTCTGTAGATTTACAGAATTTGTGTTTTGCTTAGGAAACCCTGCTAAACGTAGAGCCTGGTAATCTGTCACAAACCAGTGTGTTTATATGTGTTTTTAAAATTCCTTTAGGTTAACAAAAAGAAATGTCTGCCATTTTTTTTCATAGTGCACACCCAATTCAGGCCAAGGCATTTGAGAAATCTCAATAATAGCGACAGTCAGGAGGCAACTTTTTTAAGTATTGAGAAATTATTAATGCTGACCCTAAAGGTTGCCCTGACTCAAGAGTTTGGAGTTCTGAATCATCATGTTTAGAAAAGAACACTAGAAAGGGACAATTTTCAAACAAGATGATATGGATACTTTCTAACAGGTGTCTGAAGTCCTTGTTTTTACAGTAGAGTCTAAATCTACTATAAATCTAAATACACTAAATAAAGTATACTAATATGTATTGCAGAGTAACTGATGACCTGCTGGAGTGACACATCAGTTAAGGGTTCCCGCTCCAGATTCAGACAGGTACAGATTTCTTCCCAGCTCCTCTACCACCTACCAGTTGTTTAACCTTGTTAACTGATTTTTGCATTATTTAAGTCTTAGTTTTTTCATTTATAAACTAAGAGATGATGATGATGATAATAATAAAATTCACTTAATTATTACTATTTTCTAAGTCATGCATTGTTTTCATTCCTCAAACCTCAAAGCAAAACTCATAATTTTATTTCCCTTCTTATATGAAAACATATTTGTAGTTCTTGATGCTATTATTATGAAGATTTAATGAGATAATTCATAGAAGTTGCTAGCAAAAAAATGGTACATAGTAAATGGTTAATAAACGTCAGCTATTATCATTAGGATTTAATTTTTTTTTTGAATTTTACATTTTATTTATTTATTTATTTTTTATTATACTTTAAGTTCTAGGGTACATGTGCACAATGTGCAGGTTTGTTTCGTATGTATACATGTGCCATGTTGGTGTGCTGCACCCATTAACTTTCATTATAAGAGAGTGTTAAGACTTTGTCACATCTTTTTTTGCATCTGTTGACATGGTCGTGTGGTTTTTGTTCTTTACTTGATCAATATGGTGTTTGTATTGATTGATGTTTATGTGTTGAACCAATTTTGCATTCCTAGGATAAATTCCACTTGACCATGGTGAAAAATTTTTAAAATGTGTTGCTTGATGTATATTCATCAGTTATGTTGGTCTGTTGTTTGCTTTTCTTATGATGTCTTTGTCTGGTTTTGGTTTATTAAGGTAATTGTGGCCTTATAGAATGAGTTGGGAAGTGTTTCTTCCTCTTTTGTTTTTTATAAGAGTTTGTGAAGTATTAGTGTTAATCATTTAAATGTTTCACATAATTTACTAGTAGCCTTTTGTGCTGGAGCATTTGTTTGTGGAAAGATTTTTGATTACTGATTTATTCTCTTTACTTGTTACAGTCTATTTGGATTTTTTATTTCTTCTTGAATTGGCTTTGGTAGTTTGTGTCTTTCTAGATATTTGCCCATCTCTTCTATGTTATCTAATTTGGTAGCATGAAATTATTCATAGTATTCCCTTGTAATTCTTTTTATTTATATAAGGTTTGAAGTTCTGACCCTTGTTCTCTCTTCATTTTAGTAAATTGAGTTTTTAATTTTATTTTTTCTTTGTTCATCTAGTGAAAAGTTTATCAATTTTATTGATATTTCCAGGGACTTTTGTTTCTTAATTTTTTTTTTGTTTTTGTATTTTCTATTTTATTTGTTTCTTCTCTGATTTTCCTCCTCTGCTTACTTTGGGTTTAGTTTTCTCTTCTTGTAGCTTCTTATTATTAATGTTGAGATCTCTCCTTATTTAAATTTAGGCTTTATAGCTATGCATTTCTTATCAAGCACTGAAATAACAGCATCCCATCCATTTTCATATATTGTATTTTTATTTTCATTTATTTAAAGTATTTTCTAACATCTTTTGTGATTTCTTCTTTAGCCTATTGGTTATTTAGGAGACTGTTATTTAATTCTACATATTTGTGAATTTTTCTGATTTCGTTCTGTTATTAATTTAAATCATTCTGTTATTTCTGGAGAACATACTTATATGATTTGTATGCTCTTAAGTATATTGAGATTTCTTTTCTGACCTAAAATATTATCTTTCTTGGAGAATGTTCTGTGTGTAGTTTAGAAGCATGTGTATTCTTTTGTTGTTGGGTGGAGTAAGTGTGCCATATGTATCTGTTAGGTCTAGTTGGTTTATAGAATTGCTCAAGTTTTCTATTTTCTTGCTGATCTTCTATCAAATAGTTCTATTTATTTTTGAAAGTAGAATATTAGAGTCTCCAACTATTATTGTTAAATGGTCTACTTTTCAATTATTTTAGGTTTTGCTTCACATATTTCAGGGCTCTGTTTTTACGTGCACAGATGTTTATAGTTTTTATATATTCTTGATTGGTTGACCCATTTGTCATTATAAAATGCCCTGCTTTGTCTCCAATAAGAATTCTGTCTTCTGTCTAGGGTAATCAGGCAAGAGAAAGAAAGAAAGCATATTCAGATAGGAAGAGAAGAAGTGAAATTATCTTTGTTTGCAGCAGACATGATCCTATATCTAGAAAACCCCATTGTCTCAGCCCAAAAGCTCCTTAAGCTGATAAGTAAGTTCAGCAATCTCAGGATACAAAATCAATGTGCAAAAATTGCTAGCACTCCTATATGCCAACATCTGGCAAGTAGAGAGCCAAATTATGAATGAAATTCCATTCACAGTTGCTACAAAGAGAATAAAACACCAAGGAATACAGTTAACAAGGGAAGTGAAAGACCTCTTCAAGGAGAACTACAAACCACTGCTCAAAGAAATCAGAGAGGACACAAAGAAATGGAAAAACATTCCATGCTCATGGATAGGACGATGCAGTATTGTAAAAATGGCCATACTAACCAAAGTAATTTATAGATTTAATGCTATTCCCATTAAACTACCATTGGCATTCTTCACACAATTAGAAGGAACTATTTTAAAATTAGTATATAACCCAAAAGAGGTCACATAACCAAGACACTTCTAAACAAAAAGAACAAAACTGGAGGCATCATGCTACCCAACTTCAAACTATACTACAAGGCTACAATAACCCAAACAGCAAGGTACTGGTTCAGAAACAGACACATAGACAAATGGAACATATTAGAGAACTCAGAATTAAGACCACACATCTACAACCATCTGATCTTTGACAAACCTGACAAAAACAAGCTATGGGGAAAGGATTCCCTGTTTAACAAATGGTGCTGGGAGAACTGGCTACCCGTATGCAAAAGATTGAAACTGGACCCCTTCCTTACACCTTATACAAAAATCAACTCAAGATGGATTGAAGACTTACATGTAAAACCCAAAACTATAAACATTCTAGAAGAAAATCCAGGCAATAACATTCATGACATAGACATGAGCAGAGATTTCATGATTAAAGCACTGAAAGCAATAGCACCAAAAGCAAAAATTGACAAATAGGATCTAATTAAACTAAAGAGCTTCTGCACAGCAAAAGAAATTATCATCAGAATGAACAGAAAACCTACAGAATGGGAGAAAATGTTTTCAGTCTATCCATCCAGCAAAGGTCTAATGTCCAGAGTCTACCAGAAAATTAAACAAAT
The DNA here is from genome assembly GCF_009828535.3 of Hylobates moloch. Taxonomy (NCBI): domain Eukaryota; kingdom Metazoa; phylum Chordata; class Mammalia; order Primates; family Hylobatidae; genus Hylobates; species Hylobates moloch. The sequence goes on from NW_026652277.1 coordinate 18,760,634, forward strand.
TTTCAGTAAAAAAACAAACAATCCCATTAAAAAGCAGGCAAAGGACATGAACAGACACTTCTCAAAGAAAACATTCATGTGGCCCACAAACACACGAAAGAAACCTCAACATCACTGATTAGTAGAGAAATGCAAATCAAAACCACAATGAGATTACCATCTCACACCAGTCAAGAAACAACAGATGCTAGCGAGGGTGCAGAGAAAACAGGAATGCTTTACATAGTGATGAGAATGTGAATTAGTTCAACCATTGTGGAAGACAGTGTGGCAATTCCTCAAAGATCTAAAACTGGAAATGCCATTTGATTCAGCAATCCCATTACTGGGTATACACCCAAATAAATATAAATGATTCTATTATAAAGACACACACATGCATATGTTCATTGGAGCACTGTTCACAATAGCAAAGACATGGAATCAACTCAAATGCCCATCAGTGATAGACTGGATAAAGAAAATGTGGTACATATACACCATGGAATTTTATGCAGCCATAAAAAGGAATGAGATCATGTCCTTTGCAGGGACACGGATAGAGCTGGAAACTGTTATCCTCAGCAAACTAGTGCTGGGACAGAAAACCAAATACCACATGTTCTCACTTATAAGTGGGAAATGAATGATGAGAACACATGGACACATGGCAGGGAACAACAGACACTGGGACCTGTCAGGAGGGGAGAGAGGAGGTAGAGCATCAGGAAGAATAGCTAATGGATGCTGGGCTTAATACCTGGGTGATGGATTGATCTGTGCAGCAAACCACCATGGCACACATTTACCTGTGTAACAAACCTGCACATCTGCACGTGTACCCCCGAACTTAAAATAAAAGTTGAAAAGAAAAGAAAATCATTCTTCTGAATTTCATATAGCCATTTCAGCTTTCTTTTGGTTGTTTATATAGTATATCTTTTATATCCTTTTACTTTTAACCTTTTTCTGTAGTTGAATCTAAAATGTGTCTCTTGTAGACAGAGTATGGTTAGATCATGTTTTTGTACAATATGCCAACTTCTTACTTTTGATTTAAGAATTTAATCTATTCGCATATTATATAATTATGATTTACACCTATCATCAGAGCGATAGGTTATTTGTTGCCATTTTGCTGCTTATTTTCTGTATGACTTATGTATTTTTCTTATTACTCTATTCCTCCATTACTACCTTATTTTGTTAAATAGATATTTTCTAGTGTATTATATTAATGTCCTTTTCTTTTTTTACTATATATTTTTGAATTATTTTATTAGTTGTTGCCCTAGGGATTACATTTAACATTTTAATTTACAATAACTTAGGTTGGATTAATGCCAATGTAATTTTAATAATATACAAAAATTTTGATCTTATATAGTTCTGCTCACTTCTTCTTTATGCTGTTATTGCCACAAATTACATCATTACATATTGTGCCCATAACCTAAGTTATTATTATTGATTTTTGTCAGTTATATAATTGATTATAATAATTATTGATTATATAATATCTACCGCTTTATTGATATTCTGTATTTTTTGACATGTTATTCTTATGATTTCTATAGTTCTTTATATATGGTTTTCCTTAGCTCTTTGAAAATATTTGACATAGCTCTGATTTAAAGTCTTTGTCTAATAAGTCTGGTGTTTCTCAGAGACATTGTGTATTGAGTGCTTTGCTTTTTCTCTCTTTGCATAGGAGATATCTTCTTGTTTCTTTGCATTTCTCACTTAAAAAAAAACCTAGACATTTAAAACAATATACTCTTGGACCTCTGGAAATCAGATGTTCACTCTCCCAAAAACTCCCACACATTTGCTTCTGTTACTGTTTGTTGTAGTTATAGTTGTTTTGTTTGTTGTTAATTTAGTGACTTTACTGAGAGTCTCTTAGATGTCACTGTCTTAGTCAATTTTGGCTGCTAGAACAAAACGCCAGAAACTGGATAGATTATAAACAATGGAAATTTATTTCTCACAGTTCTGTAGGCTGGGAAAGTCCAAGATCAAGGCACTGGCAGATTCAAGTGTCTGATGAGGGACCACTTCCTGGTTCATAAGACACTACTATCCTGCTGTGTTCTCACATGGTGGAAGGGGCAAAGCAACTCTCTAGGCTTTCTTTTATAAAGGAATTAAATCCATCCATGAGGACTCTACCTTCAGGATCTACTCACCTCCCAAAAGTCTCATCTTCAAAGATTATGTTTCCGCATATGAATGTGTGTGTGTGCAGGGGCACAAACATTCACACCAAAGCAGCCTGGGACCAATAAATCTCTATGTTTTGCTGAGGGACTCTGTGTGTATGTTGGGGTACACTTTCCACAGTCATCCAGGCAGCTGATAACTCTGCCTTAGTTTCCATTTCCTGCTTTCATAGAGCCTCAATATCAGCCAGATGTTAGGGCTTAGAGTCTTTTCAGGTATTTCCAGAGCATGTGCACAGCCTTACACATGCACGTGTCTGGCTAGATTTGCAGGAATGTGTTGGAACTTTTTAAACTCCCTAAAAATGACTCATTCTATTAGTTTATTATTTTCACCAACTGTTACACACTGCCTCAGGTGACTATGAAGTTATAACACTTGCTGGTAATTGTTTTCAACAAACCCCTTATGTAGAAAAAGCATTTTATACTGAGCAAGCTATTATTATGGTCAATTTCAGATGGCATTTTAATTGTGGTCTTTCAGGGAACCAAAAGACAGGTCAAATAATGACAATTATTTGAGAATGAGGCTTTGAAAAAGGTCTAGCACCATTTTACTCATTCTTGTGGCTGCCAGGCTGCACAGAAATGCACACTGCTATTTTTCAAAGTTAAATGTGAAACTGGAGAGTGGGCAATGAGACTAGGGCAAGTTAAAGCCCATAAAACTCACCATTTTTTAAAACTGAGATTTAGCCATTTGTTGAATAAAAGCCCTCCAACTTATCAAAAAGCTTTGGCTAATTTCCAGAGTTCAGACAAGTGGATTCTGACACTTTTGCCAGTTTCAAAACTGATTTTGTGGGGGGAAAAAGTTTCAGAGGTCTCTATTCTGGCATTTTCATTAACAATACTCTTGTGGTTTATTATATATTTTATGATCTCCTAAAGTGACTCACGTAGCCCTTTGTCACTGAAGTCAGACATAAGTTGGTATGGCAGCATCCATGTACAACTTGTAGTAATGATAAGGGATTACTATTTGAGGGTATTCTTTAAGTGATACCATTTTAGCAAATATTACCTGGTTCTGTTGAGCTTGCTAGCTTAATAAATTGGTATGAGGCAAAACTTAAGATTCAAAGGAAACAGAATTTAATAAATAGACAGAAATTATCAACTTGAAGAGGTTTGTATTTAAGACTACTATTTGCTCTCTATTATCCGAACTAAACTATGTTTTTGTCAGAAATTAGTGCACTTCCATATTTCCATAAGTTTTGACATGTTAACATTTGCTTCAAGCCTTGGATCTTGTTATGATGATCCATTCCTACAGCCGGATTGTTTTTTTTGAAATGTTCTTGAGAACTGATATTATCTCACTGTTAAAATGCTCCATTTTTGAGTTCCTTTGAGCCAATTGGTTACTCTGTAGCATGCAACAGGATTTATGTCTCTCCTGCTCACATTCAGGTCCATTAATCTCTCAGAATGTGGGAAATGGAGGAAGTACAAGGCCGCCCATCAATGGTTGAGGAAAGTGAGACCGAAAATTCTACCTTATCTTTCCTGAAGATCAAGGTTGATGGAATTCACTGCCAAAGTTACTAGATTTAGCTCTCAAACCTTGATTCATGGTTTTTGTTGCTTTCATATTTTATATACCTCCTTTTTTGTCATCAAACTTGAGATTTCATTCCAATACTTAACCAGTAACTGAGAAAAAGTATTTTTAAAAGTCCTCTAACATAAACATTTAAGACTATAAATGAAATTATGCTATTTATGTTATTTTGTCATTTTAATAATTAACTCTGTCACAAGATTATGTTACACATGTGTTTCAAAGACATTATGCACTGACTTTTATGAATGCAGGCACAACGTGGGAATTTAAGTATCATGTAAACAGGCTGTAATGAGGATGGTGTAGAGATTAATAGAGATATATGATGATAATGGTGATTATGTGTTTGCATATGATATGTGTATTACCAGGCTGCTAAAGGAAGTACAAGAGGTTTATAGAGAGAATATTCAATAAAAACTTTGTTGTTCAAGAGCTTCATGCAGTCTCTTCTGGCTGGTTAGAGCTGTAGTAAAGGGGAGTGTTAAATGAGGGAATGGTCATGTGGAGAAAAGTTATGCTGTCAAAGATTTGCCTTTTTCTCTTGAACTCATAAACAGCCATGATGAAAAATGTTCTCTGGAAAGCCAAGGAACTTTCTATAAAGTGACATTTTTCTCTAGAGAACATCTCCATCTGTGAATTAAAGAAATTCCATACTCATACTAAAGAAGCAAGGTAAAATGAAGTGTGCACTAAAAATAATTGCGATTGTCACTAAGTTAAAATTAAACATAGAAAACAGATATTGCCACTGGGTACATTTTGAACAATTTTTTCCCCATACAAAGAAAAAAGTTTATTACTAGAACAAATGTCAAAAGATATCAAGCTGTTTCTGAATTTAAACCTTTACTTTCTACTATAACCTGAAGATTAACCTTTACTGAATATTTGATAAAATACAGAATAATTTATAGTGCCATAATACATACCAAATGACAAAGTTTTTATTTATAAAGCACTCCGTCTAAATATTTAAATAATTTATTCATGTGTGAGTTGAAAAATATCACTGAAAAATGCTTTTATTATTTAATAACTTAATGTGTCAAATCTGATTTTTAATATCAAGCTTTTAAAAATAAATATGAATAATTGAGGTAATATCTTTGACAAATAAAAATAATTTTTCTGTGTATCTCAGGGATTCTTTTTAGTCGTTCAATATTTATAAACAACAATTTAGAGCTGACTGAATGCTATTACCATTTGTATTGCTAATAATGTTATTTAAACCTAAAATAATATATGCATATGGCTTATTATGCTTATTTGATTATTCACTTGCTTAACATTTGTTTACCTGCTGCAAGAGCCAACTAATGATAGTCCACTTGCATCACCATGATACCCACTCTTCATCTAAATTGTGTTTACATAGTAATTCCCGTAAGTATATTCTTAGAATAATTGTGTGTTATTACATTTACTTCAGTTATGTCACTGACTATATTCATAAGCAATCATTAATGTCACTGTTTGCTGCTTAATTAGGGTGCAATTTTGGAATAGGAGTAGGGAAGAGAGGTTTCTTCCTTAGGTCTCATAATTTTACCATTGATTCTTTTAATGGTGTGACAATTAGATTTGATTTCCAATCTGGCTTTAAAATACCACTGAATAACTTAGGTAGCTATGTTATCATAGTCACCATCATCATATTTCTCATTCTTTTTGACAAAGAGAAGCACATGAAATAGAGTGGCAGAAAACAATGGTTCTCAGATTATATGCTGGAACTCAGATAAAGCATCACAGAAAATCTATGAGAGCCTGGGGAATGCTCAACATTTATTTTACAGGCTTCTAAACCATGAGAGTCCACTGGTATTATCCGTACTGCAGTGCATAGGAAAGCATCAGGGCTCAGAGTTGTTTTCCTTAATCCTAGGAAAAGCTGGGACTATCTGATCCAACTTTTTCTGAACACAAGCACAGTGAGCAATGATCTCTTCTAAAGCTGTAAGAGTTGAAGAAGGAAGAAAGAAACATGAAAAGGGGCTCCTCAGTCAGAAACAGGTTTATTTTAAAGAATGAACCTGAGAGGGGCCTCTGGCCGAGTTAGATCAAGAGCCCTCTCTCTTACAGACTAAGAGTATTTTAGGGTTCAGGATGGGAGAGCTTATCACAGGCTCAGAATGTTTCTGTGTCTCTTTGTCTTGCTTATCTGGGAGGGAGAGTTTTGTGTCTGTTCCCATACATCTTTCTGCAACTGCAGTCATACCCCCCAAGTCTGCTTTTAGCTTCCCTATCTTAGTGAACCTAAGGAGAAAAGAATGTGCTTATTACGGCCCACTGTTTTACTTGGGCCCATTGTATGAGTGTGAAGTTTGGTCTTTACACCATACAGCTGTCTTATCTGTATTTTACTGTCTGCTCTTTCTAGCTGCTTATTGTTAGAAGTGATTTCTTTGAAATGCATGAGGTTAGAAAGGGAGCTGGAACTTAAAATTGTGGTGTTTGTCCAAGATGATGGTGCTCTTGCTCTGTCAAAAGTCTTCATCAAATTGCTTATTTTGGTAGACAGTCCTAATAGTGTAATGTTTTCCCTAGGAAGCATCTTTGCAGGGATGTACCTTTCTATGTTAAATGTGATAAAATGGGTTGTGAACTGTAGCCCATAGTCATATTATAGGGAGTACAATTGCAATGAGCTATGTCACTAGGCAACATAAAGAAGTAAAAATATCAGATGGTTTGCAAAAGTAAATGATGTGGTTAAATTATTTGTTCTTTAAACAAAAAAAAATTATTAATCTATTGAGGATATGGGCCTGAATTATCACTTGGCATCTTAAATTTTCCAGTGATCACTCTGAATGTAACACGTTGTCTGTTTTTTTTTTTTTAAGTTTTGTAGGTACATAGTAGATGTGTATATTTATGGGATACATGAGATGTTTTGATACAGGTATCCAATGCATAATAATCACATCATGGAGAATGGGGTACCCATCCCCTAAGCATTGATCTTTTATGTTACAAACAATCCAATCACACTCTTTTAGTTATTTTTGAATGTACAGTGAGATTATTATTGACTATAGTCACCTCGTTGTGCTATCAAATAGTAGGTCTTATTCATTCTTTCTATTTTTTTTTTTTTTTTGTACCCTGTCTCTTCTTTCTGATAGCTCACTTCCTCTCACTGGTTTCCAGAGTGGATTCTATTTCCTCAAGTTTAAGAAGCAGAGTTTTCCTTCCAACAAATGATCAACATGACTGCCAGGTATTTGAAAGCACACAGCATTTTAAATATTTTGTCACATTTGGGGACTTATTTATCATAATTGTTTGGGTACTAATTGTCTTTCACAGATTACATTTTATTACTTCTCCAGCCAAGTGAGTGGCAAATTAACGGTTGGGCTTCAAACTGCATGTGGAGGTCCTATTCAGCATTTATGGCAAAACACAGCTGCACTCCCAAATCAGTGGGAGAGAAATGTCATCAAAATCCAGAGTTCACAGAGATTTCAGGTATGTGTGTTCTATTCTCTAACTATGGCCTTGAAGAAAAATAAGATACAGATCTTTAACACCAGGTGAACTAAAAGTAAGGCAACTGTCCCAGTTTGCCAGGGACTGAGGGATTTTCCAGGACTTTAAAATGCTGAAAGTGGACATCTCAGGCAATTTGGGATGGCTAGTCACCCTAAAAGACACTTTTACAATAAGGTTTTGAATTTTATGTATTAAAACTAAAGTTGGTATATTTTAAGACATACTAATGTATCAGTAAAATAGAACCTTTTAATTTTCTCCTAATTTCTTGAACCCCCTCCATTTTCCTCTCTACTTTTCTTACTGCTCCAACTTCCTCTTTCTTTTCATTTATTTTTCCTTCCAGACTTTTCTCATGCTTTTGAGAGAAGGGAATGCTGGGTAATGAGGAAGGAGACTGTTTAAATACTTATTCCAAATGCTGTTAAAGTAGAATAATTGTCATATTCATTTCATAGATAAACTTAACACAGCCTTTATTTTCTAAAGTAATTTACAGAATTAAGGCCAATGCAAGCCTATTAAACACAAACTTATTTATGCAGCCTAATAAAACTTATGTATGGTCGAAATGTAATCTAATGATTATTACCAGTTCTTGAAGAAGTATTGCCTATTTTAACAATTGGGACAATCAAACAAAATTTTCCTGTTAAACATGAGATGTTAAAGCATTTTATTCCTTAAAACTTTCTAATCCTGCTCTGTGAGTCAATTTAACCCAAGTGGGTTTTTTTAAATCATCTGTTATTAGAATGATGTAATAATCAATTTTGTAAATTTGATATAAATCAAATCATTTGTTATATGGTAGATTTAGCACTTGCTTAAATATAGGGATTAAATTGGATTGAATTTTACCTCTGATTCTTTTGAGTGGCTAAGAGGAAAAGAAAGGCTAAATGAACAGGATCTTCATTGTAAAAGTTGAATTATAAGATATAAGAATGGCATAGTTTCTTAATTGATTTGTCATAAATCACTGTAATTTGGAATTTTCAGGCTTCGATAAACTTAATGAGGATCAAAAGAAGGCTACAAAAAAATCCGTTAGCAGATGGTTAAATGACACCTATATGGCACGACTTCAGAGAAACTCCCATTGGAAACACTAACCAGAGACTGAGACTGTACTCTATTGAAGTCAAATATCAGTGTTGGGGGTGTGGGTGGTTGGAAAGGCATCTTAAGCCATCAGGCACTTAAGTCTTTCTATCGACAAATCATTCATTCATTCACTTAAGAAATATTAATTTGGGGCTCTTGGATGTGGTAGGCACAATGAAGGGAAGTTTCCCTACACCATGTTAAGGGAAGATGATTGATAGGTGTGGGGAGGGGATACTATGTGTCCCTGGGCCCTGAAGACATCTGTGGCTTTCAAGGGTTGTGGTATGCAGAATGAGTACCCCCTGAGCATCAATAATATATTTAACTTGCTGTGGATGCTCAAGTGTTATTAACCGCTGGAGAAGTTATTTTATTTCTTACACTTCTCTTCTTAATCCCCTGTGTCTGCTTGTTGTCTCGACAATGACAACAAAAGCAACAAAACCAGGCTAAGATTGTGTTTATGGGGATTGTGTCACATCGAGTAGACTCTGAAGGATGATCTTGCTGAAGTTCCATCTCTCTCCGTTCTTGTAGAGATTTAATAAGTGAGATGAGAATCTTATCTATGGGTCGACTCCATAATTATTTACACATCTTTTTCAACTTTGAAACAGAGCTGATGGTATGGGAGTCTTAAACTACTTTTGCCAAGCTTTGTGGCCTTCTTAGACCTGTCTATGTCTTTCGGTCAAGGTCTCTATTAGACGCATAAGAGATTAGAGTGTTGAGTAGAGCTGGAACTTGCTGTATCTTGTAGGTCAAACCTTTCAAAATAACGTCCTTGTTTTGCTCAGCTTCCTATTCTCGAGTGATACATCCTGAGTTCTGATGATTAAATATGTGCAGTAGATCAATAAAAAATGTAAAACTCCAGAATATGTAATATCCAGGGTGATTCGGCTGTAGCTGAGGCAGCAAGGTTATTCACTTGAGTGCTTTAAATGTACCAGTGGCGTCAACTAAAGCAGATGCATGTGCAATATATGAATTTTATATCCCAAAATACGTTATTGCTGATGTGAAAACAGTGCGTTTACCTTAAAGGCTTTGCAAAAATTAGGAGACCATACGACTCTCTCGGGATCCTTCGGCTACATCAGCCTTTTCGGATTGCAGGTATGCTTTAGTTCTATCCTGACAGCAAGTGAGCAGATGTTCATTTGCTTTTGTTTGGTGGGCCACAGAGAAGTGCTGTGCTTGTAATACAGCCTGCCACCATCTAGTATCTCACTCCTGAAAAGATTTTGTGAGGGGCTTATTCGAGGGAATTCTGTAATCAGAGTCTCCAGACAGTATCTGCTGCCTCAAGAACTTACAAGCCTCTGAGAATTATTTCATTGTCTGCCATTTCCTTTCCATGCTGACTTCTAATAGTTTAAAAGCCGTGCATCTTTCTTTTAAAAATGTCCAAATAGGAGATTTTGGTCCCAGCTGGATCCCAGCTTAGCGTGGGCTTTGGAGAAAGCCTCTGCAGCTGACTCTCACCTGGCGGCTTTATCACCTCCATCTGTGAATCACTAGGTCGCTCCTTTAATGAAATTGAAGCAGGTTAATTTCTGAGGGAATGCTGCTGCATACACAAGGATTTCTATTTATCTACTTAGAAAGACGGAAGCATTTCAGAGAGTTTCTGAAGATATTTAAGGAATAACAACTAAAGTTTCTTTAGCACTTACTATGTGTAAGGCACTATGTTTTACTTCTTTGGATACAAAATTTTATTGACCCTTCACAAAAATCCTCTAAGGTAGAAAGATGATTACTCCATAGTTCACTGAGAATTACAATCTTTAGAGAGTTAAATAACCTACTAAATCCCATACCGCCTTGGACTCTAGGGTAGTTTGATTTCAGATCTCAATTACTAAGTCACTGAGCCATAATAATTTTTTTTATTATATTAAAGCATTACAGGGATTTAGAATACATAGGAGAAAAAAGAGCCCAACCTCTAGTTTGGCCCAATCTGTGGTGTATGACTCATTAAATATTCTTTTGTCTGCTGTGCTGGGTAAAACAACAATTTTAGGCATTGCATGCTGCTGATTAATTGCAATCACATTTTTAAAAAAAATTGCAGACATAAGTGATTAATTTTACTGTTGTCCTAAAATGTTCAAGGAGACAAAGAATAAAACAAACTAAACATACAGTAGAAATGTAGCCCCCAATTCAGGTGAAACCTTCTTTTGTCAGAAGCATTGGTACCAGAGTGACTCCATCTTGAGTGAGGGCTAGGAAAATGAGCCTGCTGTGTTGCATTTCCAGAAAGCTAGGTATTCCTAGCCTCTAGATGTTTACTGGTAAGGGACCAGATTGATAACATTTACTAAACAGACCTGGACTTGGAAGTGTCCTGGTATCCCGATACCTTGAGAACAAAATCATTCCTAATTTTGCTTTAAAGATAATAATGTCGATTCTTGCAAAATACAGTAATTAAGAAAATTAATCCTTTATCACAAAAGATTGTAGGAGAGCACATCTCCCCATGATCTTTTTTTATCCTGTATATAAACAAGTATTGTACCTAGGGTGGACATGCTCCTCCTCTTACTTTCGGGAACACCCTGCTCTGTCTGCTGAGTGGCCATTCTTTTATCCCTCTACTTTCTTAACAAACTTGCTTTCACTTTATGGACATTTTCTCAATTCTTTCTTGGAGTCTGGATCGGGACTTCTTTTCGGTAACACTTTCATTCCTTTTTGTTGTTGTCGTTCTTGAAAGAAGCTCATGTAACAGTTTTATGGGTAAGCAGGAATAAATACTATACCTTACTACTAAGTATATCACTGACTATAATTTTCACGTTGAATGTCTGGATTGTTAAACTAAATGAACAATCAGTGCCTTAAGTATAAAAAGATACTGAAGCATTTTTAACATGCTATTATTTACTTTTCATTTCTTTGATATTTCATTGAGAAATGCTGAAGAGTTCTCAGCAGCCTCCTATTTAGAAAGAATAGAATTTATTAATAAAGACAAAAGATGAGCTTTGCATTAAAAATTGTTAATTTTAATCTTTTAAAATTTTACCCTCACTCTTCAAAATCATTATCTGAGGTATTTTCCCTTTTAATTCAATAATATTTATGATAACAGATGATGAGGAAATAATTACTCTCATCATTTCGTGTCTCAAATGTTTGCTTGGGAAATAAATGGAATGTATACTACTAATTAAGAAAACTCTTACATAATACATATAACCGTAAGTGATTTTAGTGTTTATACTCACACTGAAGCAGCTTCGTTGTCTGGGGCGATACCCGAGGTTCATTGTTTCATGCCAAGGAAATCAAAGACGTGAACACACAAGGAGTGAGGTTAAGAATGGAAGTTTAATAGGTGAAAGTAAGAGAAGAGCTCTCTCCTGCAGACAGAGGGGTCCTGAATGGGTTTCCGGTCCATGGCGAAATGCAGGGGGTTTTATAGATGAGCTTGAGGAAGCGGTGTCTGATTTACGTAGGGCACTAAAGATTGGTCAGACTGGGTGTGTTATTTGCATAAGGCACAAAAAACTGATTGGGGTAGGTGTGCTGTTTGCATAGGGCACAAAAAACTGGCCTTTCCCACACTAATATTTTATTATGCAAATGGGTTCTCTGACTGGTGCCATGTTGCCCGTTTCTTTACTGTACATGTGGTAATAAAAGGGAAGACGGAGCTTCTATATTGGATATGCCTGGCCCCCAGGTAGCCTTTTTTTATTGGCACAACTGCTGGCATTCACCCGCGCAAGCTTCCAGCTTGCTTATCTATGTTTACAGCTTGATTTTTCAGGCTGCTATTTGTTAGAAAAAATAATTGATTGGGCTGCTTTTTGGTAGAAGGGAAGCCTTGCCAAGGACTCTTTTACCCTCACTATCTGCCTAAATAATTTCTTTCTAGCTCCTGTATCAATGCCATCCAGATAGTATTATCCAT
>NW_026652277.1:18773225-18798514 GCF_009828535.3 Hylobates moloch
AGGTGGGTGTTTGGAAAATAATCTTGCTGATGTTTTGGAGAAAACAAAGAATGTTAGATACTACTTTTCCTAAAAATAAAACTACCATACACCAACACAGCTCTGACCAGGGCCCTCCATAGAACATATATATATATTGTTTTTCCAAGATGGAGTCTCACTCTGTCACCCAGGTTGGCATACAGTGACACCATCTCAGATTGCAACCTCTGCCTCCCGGGTTCAAGCAATTCTCCTGCCTCAGCCTCCCAAGTAGCTGGGATTACAGCTGTGTACCACCACACCTGGCTAATTTTTGTATTTTTAATTGAGATGGGGTTTTGCCATGTTGCCCAGGCGAGTCTCGAACTGCTGACCTCAGGTGATCTGCTCGTCTTGGCCTCCCAAAGTGTTGGGATTATAGGTGTTAGCCACCATGCCCTGCCTTTTTTTTTCTTTTTTTTAATCATCCTGGGGTTCCACTTTCTTTAGCTAATTTTCCAGATTCTAACCCAAATCCTTGTCAACTCTTTTCATTTAAATCTGTTTAGCTAGACTGTTTAATTATGCCTGATGGGTCTTGTGTTTTATAGCCACATTGACCCATTAGTAAATTTCCTTCCACTTAGAGAAATAGTTATTTCCCTAAGAAAAATGTTCCTTCCTGCTAAGCTAGTGGACTCGAATGGCAGCAAATTTTCACAATAACGTTTCATCAGTTATACCAAGTTAACATGTAATTTAACAGAATCAAATAAACATATAATATCTATTACAAACTCTAATGAGGAGAGGATTAAGGCAAGAAGGTAATTTAAAAGCAACTTCAGTAGTGAAGGGTGAGGAGATGGGAGAGGAAATAAGAATGAAAGGAAAATAGGGATTAATGGAGCTTGTCTCATTGGAAATGAGAATGGAGGAGAAAGGGACTCTCAAGATCAGTTTGGAGTTTTGAGCACTGGAGAGCAGCATTCTTCTGGTACCACTGTCAGGAAGTGAGAGTGAGATGAGAGCTCCAATCCAAGGAGAAAGGACAAAGTGTTGTGAATTATAAATGACTTGTGTCATCTGAGTGAAAATGTCCAGCAGGCTGTGGAAACTGGGGAGGAGAGTTCAGGAGAGAGATTAACATTTGTAATGTAAGTTTCTGATTTATCAACCTTGAAGATGAATGGTGGGTTTTTTTTGGTGAGGAGTGTGGAGAAAAAAAACAAGAGACATGTGATACAGTTAACACTTATTTCTGCTTCTTTTTTAAAACATGGTGACTGCAGGCATATCCTTAACTCAGCGACAGCTAGGGACTATCTCTATGAAAAAGCTTTCAGAAAGAATAAAATGTTAATTTGTAAAGAATAGATTTTTACCTACAAACACACAATTCATATAACAGCTTAAATATTTTAATAACTATGTTACAATAACAATAGCTAACATTATTTAATACTAACTATATACCAGGTGCTGTTTTACATGTTCGCAACTCATTTTTCCTTATCATGTAGGTTATCATTTTATCATTACAATTGTACAAAGAAGAAAACTGAGTTACAGAGATGTTAAATAAGTTCTCCAAGGTCCTGTTGCTATTAAGTGGTATAGCAAGGAACTGAATCCAAATAGTTTGATATGAAATACATATATATATTCAAAATATATATAATATGTAATAAGTATATAATTTATACATCTATATTATAAATAGATATTTTGAATCAAACTACTTGGATATACATAATATATGTAATTATATATTATATATAACCAACTTGGGTTTGTATGTTATACATATATTATCTATTATAATGTATAATATAATTACATATTATATAATTTATATAATATAATTAATACATGTATATTATATAAAATATATATAACATATGTATATTATTAAATAATATATATTATAATATATAAAACATATAATATAATATGTATATTATATATTATATATAATCTGTATATGTAATACATAATTTTATGTATATATACAGATATACATATGCAAAATATATACAATACATACACTATATATACATCTATGTATATAATGATATAGGTATATTATACATATATGTATATATAATGTATATTCTATAATATATAGATTATATCACATATATAATATATATATTTTATACTATGTGTATTATGTATCCAACTTGGATACATATAGAATAAATTTATAATATATATCTACTTGGAGCTATATCTATAACATATTTATATATTACACATTTATTAATATATAATATTAATATATAATATATATTATATATCTCTCCAAGTAGTTTGATTAAAAATATCTTTATCTATCTATATAATATATATTAATTTATATTATGTTATAATATAACATTACATATCTATATTATAACGTTTTAATTATAATCTATATTTAATTATAATCTAAATTATTATAACATAAATGGTATAACATATATTATATCATATATGATATATGATATAAATTGTATAATATATATTATATAACTACATATATGATATAAAATATATATTTTTTGAAAAAATATATTTTGAATCAAATTACTTGGTTTCAGATCCTAGCTATATCTTGGATTCAGATTCTAGCCATACTTTTAATCACTATGTTATACTGCCTTTGTATAAAACTATCTCTACAAAATAATCTTTTCCAGGCCTTTGCAAAATGGTTCTATTTTCTAAGTAGTTACACTTATTTTTGTATAAAGAAAATATGACTTTTTTAGGGCTACCTATTGACAGATTTTTCTATAGGTTGTGGATGTTTCTCAGTGGACTTTTAATAGAGTGATAGATAGCATATGGCTTGAAAGGAAATATATTGGTACAGCATATTATACAGGGATGAAATAATTTACCGTAGAAAAACGATCTGTTATGTTTTGCTGCCTCCAGATCAATTGTAAACCTAAAACTCTGGGCTGACTTCTTGAAAAATAAAATGTTTATGTTGTAAACAAGGTTGAATAATGCACATGTGTTCATCACATCCATGAACAAAGCCTCCAACATCAGTGATATTCATTAATAAGGATGGAATAATGTCTGCCATCAACATGCCGATTTTATATCGATTTAGGTAATTAGAAAATCGGAAAGTGGCTTCTTTTTAAGTTTCTCAGATCAATCATACCAGAGTATCTTTTCTTAGTGGTGTCTTGGGCGGTCTCCACATCATAATGTCACATTCAGTCATTTCTTCTTCTTCTTTTTTTTTTTTTTAAGAACAAGTCTTGCTCTGTCACCTGGGCTGGAGTGTAGTGGCGTGATCTCTGCTCACTGCAACCTCCGCCTCCCTGGTTCAAACAATTCTCCTGTCTTAGCCTCCTGAGTATGTGGGATTATAGGTGCCTGCCACCACTCCCAGCTAATTTTTTGTATTTTTAGTAGAGATGGGATTTCACCATGTTTGCCAGGCTCGTCTAGAACTCCTGACCTCAAGTGATTCACCCGCCTCAGACTCCCAAAGTGCCAGGATTACAGGTGTGAGGCACTGTGACAGGCCACGTTCAGTCATTTTAACAAGTCACAGAAAAGTAATTTCCGGTCAATGTTTAGATAATGGCAGAAAATGTGCAATAGGATAGCATGAGGATGACATCTAAGGCAAGAGTGGGTAAGATTTAGAGAACCGGCCAGGTGTGGTGGCTCACGCCTGTAATCCCAGCACTTTGGGAGGCCGAGGCGGGCGGATCACAAGGTCAGGATATCGAGACCATCCTGGCTAACACGGTGAAACTCTGTCTCTACTAAAAATACAAAAAGTTAGCCAGGTGCAGTGGCGGGCGCCTGTAGTCCCAGCTACTTGGGAGGCTGAGGCAGGAGAATGGCATGAACGTGGGAGGCAGAGCTTGCAGTGAGCCCAGATCATGCCACTGCACTCTGGCCTGGACGAAAGAGCAAGACTCCGTCTCAAAAAAAAAAAAAAAAAAAAGATTTAGAGAACCAAAGGGAAGATGGGACACAATTGCAAAATGCCAAGAACTGGAGCTCAAGATGGAGCATGGATGCAAAAGCAGGTAAATGCGAAACAGTATGAACACATAAGAACTGAACATAGGAGATGGTTGTAGGGAAAAATCTAGGTGAGTATTGCTGCATTTCACTATCATATTACCTATCCTATGCCAGTCATTTGACATACAGTGATGACCCTACATTTGCTTGTTTTTGAGAATGTTTGCGTTGATTTCTTTGCACCTGGAATTGGCATGGTCACCCAAGGGCTTCTAGAGAGTGACATGTTTCCTATTGCAGGCTCTCTTTTATAACACTGTGAGACAATGATGTTCCTTGCTTTTGTTTTTGTTTTGTTTTGTTTTTCTTGTGCAGGTTGTTTTTCAAGGTCAAATGGTTTCAACTTATGAACAGGATGAAGTCATTGCTATTGATGATATATGTTTCAGTTCAGGCTGCTTGCCTGCCAATGGTAAGAACTTTTTCTCTCATTTTGATCTTTATTGTGTATGAAGATTTCAGTGCAATTTAAACATTGTAATGACTTTAATCTGCTGTTTATTTTTGTCTGATGTTTTCATGTGGGATATTATTCCTTATTCTAATACATTGTATAATAGTGACTGGATCTATATTAGGAGTGAAGATTGGCTGTTTTTCACTGACTAATGCTATAAAGAACTGAGTGGGATAATTTAGTCTCAGACTTGAAATCTTGTAGCAATGTTTACAGTGGCTAAAGTTAAGTCTTAACAAGAGAACTCTGTGCCTTCTAGGAGACTGGGAGAAAACTAGCCTCCATAGAATTGAAATTGTCTTCTTGGACAATTGGTTTGATTATTCTGCTGAAAGATACAAAATAGAGATATTAGTTATAATCAATTTTCTATTTTGACACATCAATAAACCACACAGATCAGATATAAATTTTTATTTATATTGTTCCTTTGATTATATTAACTGAATAATATTCTATTCTTCATTTATATTATTTCCAAAACAATTCAGTATTAAAATTAAAATAGCATAAAGTATCAAGGTTAATCTAATAATCAAAAAGAATCAGTCATATATATATATTTCAGGGTTTTTTCTTTTAAGAATTTTTTAATATTGTGGCATAATGTAACAGAATAAAGACAGCCGTTTTATAGATAAGGCTTCTGAGTTCAATTTGGTACAAAGATATAGTTGTTGTGGTAAATAATATTTCAAGACAAGAATAGATGTCTTCATCTACTTAAGAAAGACCATGGATCTTGATACTGTGCTTGGTTTTTAAAAAGTTTTATTTTATTTTCAATTGACACATAATTGTACATATTTATGGGATATTATGTGATGTGATGTTAAATACATGTATACATTGTGTAATGATTAAATCAGGGTAATTATTTGTTATCTCAAAAAATTATCTTTTCTTTGTAATAAGAACATTTGAAATTCTCTCTTCTAGTTATTTTGAAATAATATAATATTGTTAACTATACTGCGTAATAGAAAAACAGAATTTATTCCTCCAATCTGTCTGTAATTTCATACCCATTGACCAGTTTCTACACACACACCATCCATACTATCCTCCACAGCCTCTGTTAACCACTATTCTACACTGTACTTATATAAGATAGACTTTTGAAAATTTTCCAAACGAGTAAGATGGTATAGTATTTGTTTTCCTGTGTCTGGCTTATTTCATTTAATATCTTCCAGATTCATCCATACTGTCACAAATGATAGACTTTTATTCTTTTTATAGTTAAATAAAAAAGAATTCTATTCCATGTATATTACCACATTTTCTTTATCCATTCATCCATTGATGGACACTTAGGTTGATTCCATATCTTGGCTATTGTAAATAGTTCTGCAATAAACATGGGAATGCAAAAATCTCTTTGACAGAGATTGAATTTGTATCTCTTTGATACTCAGAAGTGGGATTGATGAATCGTTTGGTAGTTCTATTTTCAACTTTTTGAGGAACCTCCATACTGTTCTGTATGATTGTGCTAATTTACATTTCTATCAATAGTATATAAGTATTCCCATTTATCCGCATCTGAACCAGCATTTGTTAACTTTGGCTTTTTGATAATAGGCATTCTGATAAGTATGAGATGATATCTCACTGTGGTTTTAATTTGCGTTTCCCTGATGATTAATGATGCTGAGAATTCTTTTCATATTCTATTTATTGGTCATTTTTCTGTCTTTTTCTGAGAAATATCTATTGAGGTTTTCTGTCCGTTTTCAAATTTGATTATTTGTTTTCTTGAAAATGAGTTGTTTTGAGTTTCTTATGTATTCTGGGTATTGACCCCTTATTAGACACACAGTTTTCAAACATTGCCTCCGATCCTGTAGGTTGTCTCTTCATCCAGTTGTTCCCTTTGTTGTGAAGCTTTTTAGTTTGATGTAATCTCATTTTTTTAAAAGGACTGGTATTATTTATTTATTTATTTATTTATTTATTTAATGAGCGAAATATTTTACATATTTATGGGGTACATGTGAGTTTGTTATATGCACAGAATGTATTCAGCCTCCCTTTAAATTCCCTTCCCACCCACTCACCCTTCACTGCCTCTAGTATCTATCATTCTATTCTCTATTTCCATGAGATCAATTTTTTTAGCTCTGCGTGACAGGTTATTAGTTATTTATTAAATAACTAATAAATAATAACATTTATTAAATGTTTGCTAGAATTTAGTAGTGAAGCCATCAGGTTCTGGGTTGTTCTTTGGTGGGAGACATTTTATTACTGATTCAATCTGTTCAGATTTTCTATTTCTTTAATTTTAGTAGGTTTTCTGTGTCCAGAAATTTATCTATTTCTTCTAGGTTTTCCAGTACATGGTTGTTCATAATGGTCTTTTATGATCCTTTGTATTTCTGTGCAACCAGTCATAATATCTCCTTTTTCATCTCTCATGTTATTTGAATCTTCTATCTTTTTATCCTTAGTCCAGCTATTGTTTGTCAATTTTATCTTTTTTTTTTTTTTTAAAAAAAAAACAACTTTTTGCTTTGTTGTCTTTGGTATTGTTTAGTCTCTATTTCATGTAAGTCTGCTCTGATCTTTATCGTTTACTTCCTTGTACTAATTTTGGGTTTAGTTTCTTCCTGTGTTTTCTAATTCCTTGAAGTATAACATTAGGTTGTTTGAGATCTTTCTAATATTTTGATGTAGGCATTTATTGCTATAACCTTCTTTCTTAGAATTGCTTTTGCTGTAACCCATACGTTTTGGTAGTTTGTGTCTCTATCTTTATTTGTCTCAAGGAATATTTAAATATTATTTTTAATTTCATCATCGGCTTATTCTGTTCTTCAAAGGTATGATTAGTTTTCCTGTCTTTGTATAGTTTCCAAAGTTCATTTTGTTGTTGAATTCTAGTTTTATTCCATTGTAGCTGGAAAAGATAGTTAATATGATTTTGATTTTTACAAAATTTTTGAGACTTGTTTTGTTGCCTAACATATGATGTATCCTGGAGAAAATTCCATGTGCTGATGGGAAAATGTATATTTTGTAATTATTGAGTCGAATTTTCTGCAAAATATGTTTTAGGTTTATCTGATCTAGAGTTCCATTTAAATATGATGTTTCTTTTTTCAGTTTCTGTCTAAATGATCTGTCCATTACTGAAAGTAAGGGGTTAAAATCCCTTCTTATTATTGTACTGCAGTCTATCTATTTCTATACATCTAATAATATTTGCTTTATATATTGGGAGGTCTAGTTTTGGGTGAATATTATTTACAAGTATTTTATCCTTTTTCTAAATAGATCCCTTTATCATTGTATGATGACCATCATTATCGATTTTTTCAGTTTTCAAATTAAAGTCTATTTTATCTGATATAGTTATAGCTACTGCTGGTCTCTTTTGGTTTCTATTTGCATGGAATATTTTTCTTCCATTCCTTTACTTTCTCAGTCTATGGGTATTCTTACAGGTGATGTGAGTCTCTTGCAGGCAGCATATAATTTGGTCTTATTTTTTAATCCACTCATCCACTCTACATATTTTGAGAATTTAATCCATTTATATTTAATGCTATTATTGACAAATCAGGACCTACTCCTTTCATTTTATTCATTATTTTCTGGTTATTTTGTAGAAATCTGTTTCTTTCTTCTCTTCTTGTTTATCTTTGTGGTTTGGTGGTTTTATATAGTGATAAGTTTTGATTCTTTTCTATTTCTCATTTGTTTATCTGCTGTAATTTTTTCTCTTTGGTTACCATGGGGCTTACATTTAAAAAATCTTATAGGACACTATTTTAAACTGATAACAACTTAAGCTTGGTTGCATGCAAATATTCTAGAATTTTACTCTCCTCCCACAATTTGTAATTATGTTACCTTAATTTACGTCTTTTTATATTACGTGTTCTCTAACAAAATATTGTGGCTGTGGTTATTATTGACTATTTTGACTTTTACTCATCATCCTAGAGATTTGAAAGATTATATAACACCATTACAATAATTAAGTATTCTGAATTTGATTATAAATTTACCTCTACAAGTAAGTTTTATATTTTCATAGGATTTCATAGTAATAATGAATATCCTTTTATTTCCAGTTAAAGCACTCCGTTAAGTATTTTTGGTAAAGTCATTATAGTGGTGATTAATTCCCTCAGCTTTTGCTTGTCTGTAAAAGACATTTTTCTCCTTAATTTCCAAAGAATAGCTTTACTAGATAGAATGTTCTTGGCTAGCAGTTTCTTTTTCTTTTAGAACTTTGAATAGGTCATTCCATTCTCTCCTGGCCTGCATGGTTTCTGCTGAGAAATCTGTTCATATTCTAATGAATTCCTATAGCTATGATTTGATGCTTTTCTCTTGCTACTTTTAGAATTATCTATTTGTCTTTGACTTTTGGTAATATGATTATAATGTGTCTTAAAGAGGACATCTTTACATTGAATCTAATGCAGACTTTGGGCTTTGTGGATGTGGATGTTCATATTTCTCCCAAGGCTTGGGAGGTTTTTGGTTATTATTTTAATAAGTAAGATTACTGTGCCTTTCTCCATCTTTTCTCCCTCTGGAAATTGTATAATGCAAAACTTTGTCTGCTTAATAGTTTCCCATAGGTCACATAGGCTTTGCCTGCTGTTTTTCATTCTCTCTTCTTTTTTTCCCTCCTAAGCTATTTCAAAGACTTGTCTTCAAGTTCAGAAAATCCTTGTTCTACTAGTGTGTTACTGACACCCTCAATTGTATTTTTGTTTCTTTTGTTGATATCCTCAGCTACAAGATTTCTGTGTTATAAGTGATATCTCTTTGTTCAATTAATTATTGAGCTCATGAATTGTTTTTCTAATTTTGTTGTATTGTCTATATTCTCTTTATCTCATTGAGTTACCTTAAAATTATTATTTTGAATTCCTTTTTGGGCAATATATAAATGTCCATTTTGGTGGGGGTCAGGTACTGGAGAGTTATTGTGTTTCTTTCGTGGTATCATGTTTCTTTGCTTTTCTGTATTTCTTGTTTCCCTATGTTGATATCTGTGGAACTGGTGGAATAATTGCTCCTTCCGGTTTTATAGAATGGCTTTCAGGGGGAAATAGTTTCACCTGTGTTTTAGAGTATTGGTTAGATAGGGTAACTTTACTACACATGTGCTTTAGAGTGTTGGTTAGGTAGGGTACACTGACTTTGGTTCCAGGTGGCACAGTAGTGTAGTCTCTGAGCAATTTCTTCAGCTGTAGTCAACATCAGTAATACCTGAAGGTGTCTCATTGGCTTAGGTTATAGGAGTTTGTGCAGCTCCTTGGACAAGCCTCCCCACTGGAGGTGGGGATGCTGGGCTGTTCTGAATGCCAAGTGTGCATGAGAGCTGTTATGTTACTGGGTCAAGCGTTACCTCCCTGTCAGGGACAGAAGTGTTGGGCTGTTTTGTGTATTGAGGGTTTGTCAGGGCTGCTCCACTGTCAGGTTGGGTGTGGCTTCTTTGCTGATGTTCATGGTGCCAGACTGTTTCACACGCAAGGATGCATGAGGACTGCTTTATCTCCAGGTCAGTCATGACCTCCCTGGTTGGCAAGACTGCCTATAATTTGGGGGACAAGGCATCTCATAAGCTTGGCCACTGGGGTTGCAGCAGCACCACTAGGTATAGGCTTCAAATAGCTGGGATGGTGTGCTGCAGCCACTTGAATTGGAAGATTGGAGTGCCTTCTGGCAATTTATTCACAGAAGTAGAGAGCTATAGCTTCTTGGATGGAGAATGGCACACTACCATGTGGGCACACAGTGTAGTCCCAGCAGATCCTCATGGATGGGGAAAGGCAGTGGCTACTGGACCCCAGAGAAAGATGCACTCTAGTCATGGCTCCAGTCCCAAGATAGCACTTTATAGCAGCAATGTAGATCATGGCAAGAGAAGGCACAACGTGGGCTCCTTCTTTGAAGCAGCATAACCAGGTCAACTTCTGCCAGTGACCTTAGACTGGGCTTAGGGCCTGTGATGACTTCAGAGTTCTATAGCATCAAAAACTGTGGCAACTGATCTTTGATGGGGGATGCTGGGGACCTCCTGCTTGCCTTTTCTTTGCAAGGATAATTACTTCTGATTCTGAACCTCTCCCAACTGGGGAAACAGGGCAGTAAAGACAGGGTATTTTCTTCAATTTTCTATGAATCCATTCTGAGTCTCCATGCTCTACAGGGTCACTGCTATTCCCCTGAAACACTCCGATCCTTTCCCTCAACTGCTGTAGTCAAAATGTGCTTGTTTATTCATTGTTTTAGTCCTTTTAGTGGAGGGAAAATACATCAGGCATCTCTAGTCAGTTGTCTTGCTAACATCACTCCAGTCTGTGCTTGGGTTTTTAACATCCCTTCTGTTAGTGTAAGAGCTTTCAGATAGATGTTTCCTGCCATCTAGACCAAGCCTGGGTTTTATAGAAGCTGGTGACAGCTGCTTCTAACACTGGAACATGTAAAGTTCTCATTTGCTTTTGTATTTTTAGAGCTCAGCATTTATCAGGTGAGAAATCACTATATGCTACATTTTAAAGTATATCAATTGAAATAGAGAACTTTAAGGGAACAGATTATAACCCCCCTGCCTCAAACCTAGAAGTAAATAATTAAAGTATCATCCTCAGTGCCATTTCACTATTAGAAAATAACATTTATTGGACTTACCAAAAGGGATACAATATATCAATAGAGAATATATGGCTAACTGAAGGCAATGCAGCCTCTACTGCTGACTGCTTTGTTATTTAAAGTCTTCTCTCATACCCCCTCTTCTGTTACTTTGCATGGTATTCCTGGGTCCAGAGCAAAGCCAGCTTAGTTTTAATGAGACATCTGATTCTTGACCCTGATCCCTTCAGCAATGTCTTTATATATCTCAATTTTATAGTTTCCGCAGAGTTCAGGGTCTGTCAAACAAAATGATCCCTGACTAGTGTACTAGTGTTATTCTTTGGCTAGTCTGGCTAATGACATTCAAAGGAGAAAAAGGCAAGGAAATCACCTATTGGCTGGACTTTCCTACTGTTGGGAAGTTAGGAATTGGTTGCTGCCATTGAAACTGTATTTGCATTACAAATTTACAAACACACATGCTTGGGTGGTGCTTGGGAATTGAGATGGCCTGTAATAAGATTCTGCTATCATTTTATATATAAATTTATCTCTATCTTTGTCCCTGGGAACCAAAGCCATTTCCCTACCTACCCATGATCTATATACTGGGACAAAGACCAAGTAGATGGGCCATCATACATATTCAGAAGACAAATGTCAGATTTGTAGTAAGTATTTAAAAAGACTGTATAAAATCACTACAGAAGTATAAAAGCAATCACAGTACAAGTGAGACTTCAGAAAGATGAATATTCAGAGGAAAATTGTGATCAAATAGAAAAACATGAGCATCTACAATTTTTAAGATAATTGTTCTAGACATCATTATAACCATAATGCATTTGTGGTGGTGTGGAAATGAAATTTACTAAAGATGAGGCATCAATAAATGTTAAAACTCATTTATTGTCTAAGCTTTTCACATGAATATGAAATTTATATAACATGACAAGCTTTGGGACTGGAGAGGAGGACTTTGAAATCTAAGACTGAAGTCATCAATGCATATGGAAAGTAGACCTACATGTCTGACAGAGGGCAATAAGCTGAATATCATGAACCAAGATGTTTGCACACATTCAAAGATAAATACTTGTGTTGAAGCAACATTGGGGATTTAGATGACCTGCAATCCTATTTTTAGGCTTTGCCTTTTACGGGGCATTGCAAATGATGTCATCTCCTGGGAATGCTGCAAAGGAAGTGGTTTTCTTATGGAGAAAGCCAGGATTCAGATGAGGTCACCTGGTATGTTCTTTGAAGATGAGGACACAGAGTTGTTTGTTTTTCAAATAAAATAAGGATTGGGGGCATATTTACATTTTTGGGAGGAAAACACAGCAGCATGAAGATTAATAATAGAGGAAAAACATAAAGCATTATGGGATGAGATTGGCACTTGGCTAGGGCTGCACTTTGTAAATGGCAGAAATGTGAGACATTGTAAAATTAAGTAGCATTAAATTGCCAAATGGGACTCTCTAGCCAAGTTCAGGCACTGTCATAACAGACTAAACCTAGTTAATCATCAGAATCACATCGGGGAGTGATTGATTCTGGGCTTCACTCCAGTGATAGATGGGAATCACTGTAAATGGAGCCTGAATTTTAAATAAGATTCTCAGGATATATTTTTTTTAATTTATGAAGCCAGTAAAGCCCAGGCTTAAGAATAGGATTAGCATTTGGGAACAACAAGGTCTGGTATCCTGCTGATGATTGTACTTGGGGCAGAGTCCCAGCTAACTAGAATGAGTAGTTTCAGTCTCATGTAATCCTGATGGTTGTGCTTGGGGTAGGGGTGGGGGGAGTATCAGAGACATGCAGTCCAGCATCTTCTGGACATCGTCATCAGAAAATCCTATTCCTGTGGAGGATAGGGATAGGGCTTCTTGGATTTGGATGCAAGAAAACAGGCAAGTTTGCTTAAATTACTTAAGGAAATGGAGGAGATAATTACGGCAAAGCTTCATCAGCCCCAATACTGTTAGAGTCAGGTACCAAGGAATTTATTTTTTTGTATATGCCTTACTACCTTATGCTTGTCACTTTATGGCTATACGATGACTGTTAAAGGCCTGCACATCTCAAGTTTGGGGCAGGAAGAAGGTAGAAATAAGAAGGGGCAATGTTTTTGGCCACATCATTGGCTTGACTATTTTATCTGGATAACTTTAGTTGCTAGGCAGGCTAACAAAACTGAATATTTAGCTTTTAGCCTTTGGAATAGAGGTAAGCAAGGAGAACAGATTTATGAGTGGAATAAGCAAATAAATATATTTTCTACAGAAACTGAAAATCAACATGTTTAGAAGTAAATTCCAATTTTCTTTCAAAATCTGTTCTCTCTCTTTCATTCCCTGTTTTAGTCATTGGCAGTTGTTTTGTCTCACTCAAAAAGCTGAGTTATTTTTACATATTCTTCTCTTTTTTTCATCCTTATATCAATTTGGCTAAAAAATATTATTGAGGGAATGTCCTACCTTATTTCTTAAATTTTCTCCTCTTATCTATTACTATTATTTATCCAACGCTGACTTTGTTCCAGCCCACATTTTTTTCCCTATGGGATATTTTTTTTCTTCCAATTTTAATGTATTCTACTCAACAATCTACTTCCAACAGATTTTACTTTATAACAGACACCTATGGCCAGGTCTCCACTTCTCATAGGTCCATCAATAAGTCTTACTGCCTTCAGGACAGAATTCAAATATTTTATCATGATATTAGCTCCTCACAATACTGCTCTTTTTCAGTAGTCCAATGTCCTGCTTCACAATTCCCCCAAGAATCCCATACTCTGGTCAAAACAAATTATTTGTGAGTTCAGCAACACAGTGTCCTCTAATTCTTGGGTATTATGGAAACCTCTTTTCCTCTACCTGAAAGCCGCATTCCATGACTTTTCTTTTTCTTCTTCTTCTCATTTTTCCTCTCCTTCATCCTCTCCCTATCCTCCCCACCTTCTCTTCCCTCTTTTCTCCCCATTTCTCTCCCCTCTGTCCTCCTCCTACCTTTCTCCTCCCTCCTTCCTCCACCTCCTTTGCCCTCTTCCTCTCATTTCCTTTTTCTTCCTTCTTCTCCCTTCTGCCTTCTTTATTCCTTCCTTTTCTGTCTTTTTTCTTTTTTTTTGTTTTTGATACTCCCACTATTTATGCTCAAGTTTCTGAGCATAAGTTTCTTGTGAGTTGAGGTTTCTTGTGCAGGGAATTTTCCCTTATAGACTATCCCTCCACATTGCCACTGCCACCCCCTACACACATGCACACACACACATGCACAAACACATACACACACACACACACACACGTGTATTGATTTATCTCCATGACTAAATTCTAAGTGCCTTGAGGCATAGTTCCTACCCTGTCTAATTCATCTGTGGAACCCTAGAACAGAACAAGCACTTAATAAATATAGATTGACCAAATGATTGAACAAAGAACATGTGCAGTTATTCAAATACCAAATATTTGAGATTTTGGATGATTTCTTCTTCCTTGTGAGATACATGTGCTCTATTCCATAAAAAAGCAGATTTAAATAAAATATCAGGGGAAGATGTTTTTAATAGGACTTACATTTGTGCTAAGAATATTACATTATTTCTAGGTTTTTGTTTTAGTATGAAAAATGAAGCTAGGCCCTCAAACTATATAATGAGGCTTTATTGAAGAAGAATTAATCTAGGCCAAGCATTTCCCATATTTTAATAGACATACAGGTGCTTTTGCCATATTATAACAGAAATATTGTATTTAAAAATGAGTGGACTTAAAGAAAATCAGTGGACTTAAGTTCTAACAAAGCCGTCTTGTGATAAGTCTTTTTAGTTTATAGAAATGATTGTTTAGGAGGCTGAGGTGGGCGGATCACTTGAGATCAGGTGTTCGAGACCAGCCTGGCCAACATGATGAAACCCCATCTCTACTAAAAATACAAAAATTAGCTGGGCATGGTGGCGTTCATCTGTAATCCCAGTTACTCCAGAGGCTGAGGCAGGAGAATCGCTTGAACCCAGGAAGTGGAGGTTGCAGTGAGCTGAGATGGCACCACTGCACTCCAGCCTGGGTGACAAAACAAGACTCCATCCGGGAAAAAAAAATGATATTTAGGTTTCCTAAAAAGACTTCTTTTCACATACCCGGGCCACTATGCACCTGCCCTACACACCCCAGGGCTAGTATATTAGTCTATTATGGCTGGCATAACAAAGTACCTCAGACTGTGTTACTCAAGCAGTAGAAATTTATTTTCTCTTGATTCTTGAGGCTAGACATCCAAGTTCAAAATATCAACAGGATTGACTGAGTTTTGTGTCCTTTCTTCTTGGCTTATAGAGGGCTGTTTTCTCCCTGTGTCTTCACATGGTCATTCTATACCTGACTATGACCTAAACTGTAGTTATAAGTACACCAGCCATATTGGGTTAAGGCCACCCTGGTTACCTCATTTTACCTTAGTTAGTTCTATAAAGGCCGTATTTCCAAATACAGTCACTTTCAGTAGTACTTTGGGTTAGCAATTCAACATAGGAATTTGGGGAGGTATGATTTAGCCCGTAATAACCAAGTTCCAGACAACTAGAAACAGCTTTTGTGTTGTAGGGCCTGATAACATCATTTAAACTAGCCAGTCCTAGGCCTGCTTCCGCTGCCTCCCCTGCTTCTTCTCCTAGAAACCAGAAGAAAGGTTCTTGCCCACATTTCACTCATCTTCCTCTGCCTCCTGACTGACACTGGGACTTTCCCATGTGCTCCCCTCTTCTTGGAGAAGGGGTGTCTAGAGACACCCAAGAGGAGGTCTGTACTCTGGGTGACCAAATAATCTGTGTAACAGACCCCCATGACATGAATTTACCTATATAACAAACCCACATATGTACTCTGAAGTTAAAAGCTTTTTTTTTTTTTAAGTAAAAAACAACTCATAGAGCTGAATACTGGAAAATAGGAACTTTACCATATGTAAATTTATAAATGAATTTGAAAATGAAATGACCGATTTTTAAAGTTGAAAAATTCTGATGATGAGGAAGTTTATAATATATAGCTTATTTATTATACTGTTATTTATGAAAACGAAACTATTATTTTACCATATATATTTCTCTTTACTATAAAAATATATCATGAGGTCGGGAGTTCGAGACCAGCCTGGCCAACATGGTGAAACCCCGTATCTACTAAAAATATAAAAATTAGCCAGGTGTGGTGGTGAATGCCTGTAATCCCAGCTACTGGGGAGGCTGAGATGGGAGAATCGCTTGAACCCAGGAGGCAGAGGTTGCAGTGAGCTGAGATCACGACACTGCACTCTAGCCTGGGTGACTGGGTAAGATTCCGTCTCAAACAAAAAAAAAAAAAAAAAAAAGAAAAAATACATATAAGCTATTTTATTTATAAAGCTGCTTAGTATTAGGTATTTTCACAGTTTCTGAACACTTTGCAAGTTGGACAATAAAACTAATTTTTTAATATGAAAGAAATTATTTAGACTATTTCCAGATTTTCAAACAATACCATTCTAACCTCTGGCCCTTCCAAGATATGAAAATTTATTGTACATTTATTGAAAAGAGGATCACTTTAGATTTTACCAAAGTAGCTAGTATGAAAAAAAAATCAAGCCTTGCTATCGTGATTAAATAAGAACATGTTTAATCACTGATTCTTGAATAACACTGATTCTTAAAGAAACAGCTGATTATAATTTTATGTAACGATTTCATGCTGTGGCTCATAATCAGAATATTTTGAATATTCTGTGAATATTTTTAGATTGGTTTTTTAGGACTTTGCCTAAGTCTCATTTGTAAAGCCCTCCAATATACCAATCGTCCCTTTATTAGAATCTGAATGATGCATATATATTATCCAGTTAAATAACTAAGGACCTTTTTTATTTTAGTAGCTTCCAGTTTTCTTTTAAGAGACTGTAACTGTTCCTTGAAATCCACTACTAATTAAGGATAATTGACAAATTGTCTAAAACCTCTGGAGTAAAAACTGAATGTCAATTATAACTTTTACCACAATGGCCTTGAGACTTGGGCTTCATTTTCTACCCTCTGAGACAGTCTGGACAATTTCATTTAATCTGTTTGTGCAAGATAAGATTTGAAGGATGGCAGGCCCTAGACGTATGGCTTCAGTGGTATAGACACCTTGAAATGGTTGGCAAAGCTTCATTCCACTAATCATGTGTCATTGATAGGGGATTTGAAAACCCCTAAAATAATATTCTACAGACAGATTGTGGTACAATGTAAGAATAAGAGAAAGAGAGTTGGGCATGGTGGCTCACACCTGTAATCTCAGCACTTTGGGAGGCTGAGGTGGGCAGATCACCTGAGGTCAGGAGTTCGAGACCAGCCTCAACCTGGCCAACATGACGAAACCCTATCTCTACTAAAAATACAAAAATTAGCCAGGCATGGTGGCATGCCCCTGTAATCCCAGCTACTCGGGAGGCTGAGGCAGGAGAATCGCTTAAACCTGGGAGGCAGAGGTTGCAGTGAGCCAAGATTGTGCCACTGCACTCCAGCCTGGTCAACAGAGTGAGACTCTGTCTCAAAAAAAAAAAAAGGAAAAGTGAGAGGAGAGGAGAGAGGGAAGGAGGGAGAATTAATATGAATATAAATAACTGACATTTTTAAAAGCATTGAGCTCTAGGATTGAATGCACTAAAATAAAAAGAGCTGTCCAGATTTATTGATTGACAGTTTATGCATACCAGGCGAAAATATGTACTCATATACCACTGTTTTTATGGTTGTAAATTCCAGTTTTCAGGCCAAAGGTAGTAAAAGTGGTAGACACTGGCAAAAGAAATGTAATATATTTGACAAAAGCTACGTTTTTAATTCCATGCAATTTGTACTCAACTGTTTCGCTATTTTTGTTTATAGTACTTCTGGGTGGTTTTTTTTTTTTTGTCTTGTGTAAATAGCGACAAATTAGAGATAATATACAACATTTAATTGAACTATGACCAATATTTAGTTATGCAGCTTTAGGGACAGAAGATTTGTAGCTATTATATGAATCTACAAAAATTACAGTTTTAATTGTTTCATGGTTATCGTTATTGTGCAATCTTAGCTTCATTTATTGCCAACATTCCCTTAATTGCATATGCAGCTTTGTTTTCAGTGGATCTTACATTCAAGAGAATTTGCATATTCATAATTTGTAAACTCCCATTATGAGAAACCAGATTGCGGATGCATTCATAAATCATTTCCATAACCAAATTGCTTCAGTATTATCACAAATAAAAGTGAAAATGATGTATATTGAGTCTACAATGTTTTAAAAATTTTCATCAGGTTGTTCTTAGGTCATTTATTCATTTATCAAACAAGTATACATTGAGCACCTATTATACCAATAATTTTTTTAGATAGTGGTGTGATAGCAGTGAGAAAACAAATAGTAATCATTGCATTCACCAAGCTTACAATTTAGTCAGGGAGAAAAATGATACTAAGCAAACAAAAAATATAGTTTATGTCAAGTGGTGATATTTGCTATGGAGAACAGTAAAGCAAAAAACCGTGATAAGAAGTTCCAGAAATGAGGATGATATGGTGATGTTTAAATAGTCAGTATGGTCACATTAAAATATGTAATCAGAGAAAAATAGCCAAAGAATAGAGGAAATAAGCTATGTGAATATTAGATATGTTGACAAAAAGAGTCAAGCTCTGTAAAATATTAAAAGAGATTTATTCTGAGCCAAACATGAGCGACCAATGGCTCATGACACAGTCCTCGGGAGATCCTGAGAACAGGTGCCCAAGGTGATTGGGCTACAAGTTGGTTTTATATAATTTGGGGAGACATAAAATATCAATCAATGAATGCAAGATGTACACTGGTTGGGTTTAGAAAGGCAACAACTGGAAGAGGGGGCTTCTAGGTCATAGGTGGATTCAAAGATTTTCTGATTGACCATTGGTTGAGTTATTATCTAAAGACCTGGAATCAATAGAAAGTAATGTCTAGGTTACAGTAAGAGCTGGCAGAGACCAAGGTTTTATCATGTAGATGAAGCCTCCAGGTAGCAAGCTTCAGAGAGAATAGACTGTAGATGTTTCTTATCATACTTAGTTTGTTCTACCAGTAATTGCAAAAGGGAGGAGGGTATAATGAGGCACGTCTGGCTTCACTTTCCCATCATGGCCTGAACTAGTTTTACAGGTTAACTTTGGAATATCCATGAATGAGAGGAGGAGTCCATTCAGATGGTTGGGGGCTTAGGATTTAATTTTGTATTTATAGATCCAGCTATAAATGCAAAGGCCTTGAGGAAAGAGGACTTGGTTTATATGAGGAAGGTCATAGTAAGGCATTGATGTTTACTTCATGTAGGATGAAAAACCATGGAAGGGCTTTGAGCAGAGGAGACATGATCTGACCCACAAGATTATAGTGGAGCAGGGACAATGACAGGAACACAAATTAAGAAGTTACTAAGACGATTAGGAAAGAGATGATGTTTCCTGAGCCAGAGTTGGTAGTAGTAGTGGAGGTCGTAAGATGTAGTTAGATTCTGAATGTGTTTTATCGATAATGCAGAAATTTGCTGATGGATTGCATGTTTGGTGAGAGAGAGAGAAAGAGATGAGTCATGGAAGACTCCAAATTTTTCACCTTAACTAGAAGGATGGGGTTTCATTAACTGGGATAAGAAAGGATGGGCCGGGTGTGGTGGCTCACGCCTGTAATCCCAGCACTTTGGGAGGCTGAGGTGGGCGGATCACGAGGTCAGGAGATCGAGACCATCCTGGCTAACACGGTGAAACCCCTTCTCTACTAAAAATACAAAAAATTAGCTGGGCGAGGTGGCGGGCGCCTGTAGTCCTTGCTACTTGGAAGGCTGAGGCAGGAGAATGGCGTGAACCCAGGGGGTGGAGACGGCAGTGAGCTGAGATCATGCCTCTGTACTCCAGCCTGGGTGACAGAGCAAGACTCCGTCTCAAAAAAAAAAAAAGAAAGGCTGTGGGAAGAGAAAGTTTAGGCAGAGAAAAATCAGAAGTTTGTTGAGATCGTAACCGCCCAAGGGGTTCACCTTGCCCACTGCCTCGACAGAGCTGATTCATCAAGACAGGGGAGTTGCAATAGAGAAAGAGTAATTCACACAGAGCCAGCTGTGCAGGAGACTGGAGTTGTATTATCACTCAAATCAATCACCCTGAGCATTCAGGGCGCAGAAGTTTTGAGGATAACTTGGTGGGTGGGGGGAAGCCAGTGAGCCAGGAGTGCTGACTGGTCAGAGATGAAATCACAGGGAGTTGGAGCTGTCTTCTTGTGCTCTGTCAGTTCCTGGGTGGGGGTGACCAACAAACAAACAAATAAGGAATAAAATACTGATCCATGCTACAACATGGATGAACCTCAAAAACGTTTTGCTGAGTGAAAGAAACCAAGCACAAAGGCTACAACCTCATAATTCCATTTATGTGAAATAGCAGAGTCGGTAAATCCATAGAGATAGAAAGCAGTTGTAGTGGCTGCCAGGGTAGCGGGGAGAAGAGAGAATGGTGAAGTGACTGATGGGTACAGGTGATGAAAATGTCTTGGAATTAGGTAGTTTGATGATTGCACAACATTTCAAATTTAATAAAAGCCACTGACTTGTACACTTTTTGTTGTTGTTGAAGCAGAGTTTCGCTCTTGTTGCCCAAGCTGGAGTGCAGTGGCATGATCTCAGCTCGCTGCAACCTCTCCCTCCCAGGTTCAATTGATTCTCCTGTCTCAGCCTCCTGCGTAGCTGGGACTACAGGCACGCGCCACCACACCCGGCTAATTTGTGTATTTCTAGTAGAGATGGAGTTTCGCTATGTTGGCCAGGCTGATCTTGAACTCCTGACCTCAGGTGATCCACCTGCCTCAGCCTCCCAAACTGCTGGGATTACAGGCGTGAGCCACTGTGCTCGGCCCTTTTTTTTTTTTTTTTTGAGTTGGACTCTCACTCTGTTGCCCAGGCTAAAGTGCAGTGGTGCGATCTCGGCTCACTGCAACCTCTGCCTCCTGGGTTCAAGCAATTCTCCTGCCTCAGATTTCCTAGCTGGGATTACAGGCGTGTGCCACCATGCCTTGCTAACTTTTGTATTTTTAGTAGAGATGGGGTTTCACCATGTTGGCCAGGCTGGTCTCGAACTCCTGAACTCAAGTGATCCACCTGCCTCGGCCTCCCAAAGTGCTGCGATTACAGTTGTGAACCACTGTGCCCAGCCTACTTGTACACTTTAAAATAGATAAAATGGAAATGGTTAATTATAAGTTTTGTGAAGTTTATCTGAATTAAAAAAAAAAACTGTTATTGACGTAGGTTCAAGAGGGAATAGGAGGGGAAAGAACTGGTGTTAGAATCAGTGTGAGAATAGGCAGAACTTTGAGAAGTTAGTTGGAGAAGGTTGTTGGATCAGGAGAATGTTTTTCTAAGATGGTTGAAGTTTTGGCCATTTAGGTCCTGAAGGAAATGATCTCGTAGAGAAAGAGAACACATCGTTGTAAATGAGAGGAGAGGAAATTGGCAGCATGATTCCTTAAATAGCCAAGCAGAGGTGAAATTTCTGTCTAAATGGAAGACATCATCCAGAGAAGGGCATGGAGAGTTGACCCACTCCTACAGGGGGCAAAGCATGTGGACAGCCGGCCAGTGAGATTGATGATGGAACTTGTAAAGTTTTCTTCTGATTTCTCTCATTTTCCCAGTGAAATGTGAAGCAAGGTGGTGAGCTGAGAATGACAATAGGGAAGGAAGAGCTGGAAGTTAAAAGAGGGAATAGAAGGCTTTGAATAGTTGTCTAGGAATGCCGAAAAGGAAAGAATGAGGGTCACCCTGATGCCATGGAATGAGTAGTCATGAATACGAAGTCATTTCAATCTGCATGATTGTGGACAAAGTGAAATCTGCATGATTTCTTTTTTTTTTTTGAGATGGAGTCTCGCTCTGTCGCCCAGTGCAGTGGCGCGATCTCGGCTCACTGCAAGCTTCGCCTCCCAGGTTCACGCCATTCTCCTGCCTCAGCCTCTCCGAGTAGCTGGGACTACAGGCGCCCGCCACCACGCCCAGATAATTTTTTTGTATTTTTAGTAGAGATGGGGTTTCACCGTAGTCCCGATCTCTTGACCTCGTGATCCGCCCGCCTCGGCCTCCCAAAGTGCTGGGATTACAAGCGTGAGCAACTGCACCTGGCGAAATCTGCATGATTTCTTCGCTCATTCAGCTGCACAGATACAGGCTAGAGTAGTTGAAGGGATGTATTTTCTAGAGTTTTTGCCATGAGAGTATGGAGAAGTTTGAGCATGGCCAGGGAGTGATTGCTTGTCTGACATCTGTAATAAAGGAAATGAAGACAAGATAGGTGAGGGAAATAATTGAAAAGAATTTCGGATCCTGGGCTTGTAGAGCCTGGTGCAGTTGAAATATTGTTAGAGTAGAGATATGAAAATAAGTGAGCTGGACAGATAGGGATGATGGTTGGGGAGTGGACCACTTGAAATGAAGACAAGGAAATGTTATCATCATTAGTAATGGTAATACTCCTTTTGAAGAGTGGTGGCAAAGGTTGTTTTTCATCAAAGCTCTCCTTCAAGGTCATCAGTAAGAAGAGATCAAGAAACTGAGAAGCAAATAAAAGTGAATACTAAAATGACAAAGAATGACAGTGAGCTCAGAGCTAGAATCTTCAGGGGTTGAGAGGCAGGGTATCCTCAGGGCTCACCTACAGTGTCTGTAGGTGACTGTAACAAGCTGGAACAGTGAGGGGTGCCATTTGACATGAAAGTCAAAGCTTGGGTATTTAGGAAGGTCAGAGGGAGAATTGTCTGCAAGTGGTATATGGGCAGGAAGGACTCCTAGTCTACCTTCAAGTCTTATATTGGGGGGCTTGGAAAAAAGAAAACAAAAAAACAGGCACAATTTTTTTTCTTTTTTGAGATGGAGTCTTGCTCTGTCGCCCAGGGTGGTGTGAAGTGGCCTGACCTTGGCTCACTGCAACCTCCGCTTCCTGGGTTCAAGCAATTCTCCTGCCTCAGCCTCCCTAGTAGCCGGGATTATGGACGCATGCCACCACGCCCAGCTAATTTTTGTATTTTTAGTAGAGACGGGCTTTCACCATGTTGGCCAGGCTCATCTTGAACTCCTGACCTCAGGTGATCCACCCACCTTGGCCTCCCAAAGTCCAGCCCATGCCTGAGATTACAGGTGTGAGCCACCATGGCCGGCCGACAGGCACAATTTGAGAAAGCTCCAGAGAAAGCAGTTCCAGGGAAGATCCACCTTCCAGGTTTAAGGGGACACCATATCTTGTATTGGACACATGTACAACTGTCCTTCAAATAGTAGACTCTGAGTTCCAACATTAGGGCAATTTTTTTACTCCTATGAAGGATTGGCTTTGGGGCTTGCCAGTCACTATGGAGGTATGATTAAAATCCCGAAACATTGGCATGGTTGTTTTGTTCTGTTTTTCTCTGTCTCTATTTGAGTGGTGTGTGTGCGTTTGTGAGTGAGAGAGATAGGGTTACCTAAAGGGTGATGATACCATAAAGAGAAATTGGTTACACAGTCCTTTGTAGAATGAATATTAACATTAAAACAAAATACTTGAGTCTTTCCAGTTGCAACTGCATTTCACTTCTTGCCAATCTTTAAATTTAACAGATGGAATTTTACTGTGTCAAGAAGCATTGAATGCTGAGCAGGAGCTATGCCATCCAGATACAGATCTCTGCAGATTTGATGCTACAGATGAAAAGTTGAGCTGTAAGTGTTAAATTGAGATATTCACTTTTCTGGTGTATATGCAATATGTGAGACTCAGAGACCACTCACAGGAATATGCACACGCCAACCTTTGTTGACATTAATGTCCTAGTTTTAGCTGGAGTGTTATTGGGAGGCTGTGGTGGTTTATACTAAATACATCAATTTAAGGCGATGTCATTTTGTGAAACAAACTAAAGCCATTGTAGAATTATATGCAATGTTTCTTCTATAAAATTTCAGTGTGATTATGAATAGTAAATAATTTAAACTAACTAATCTAATCCCATAAAGTAGATAAGGTAAAATATAAAGCCATTTTAAAAATTGTTGACTGGGTATGGTGGCTCATGCCTGTAATCCCAGCACTTTGGGAGGCCGGGATGAGAGGATTGCTTGAGGCTAAGAGCTCAAAATTAGCTTGGGCAATATAGCAAGATGCCATCTCTACCAAAAAAAATAAAAATTACCTGGGCATGGTGGCGTGCACCTGTGGTCCTAGCTACTTGGGAGGTTGAGGCTGTAAGATTGCTTGAGCCCAGGAGTTTGAGGATACAGTGGGCTATGATTGCACCACTGCATTTGGCCTGGGTGGCAGAACAAGACCCTGTCTCTTAAAAAAATTAAAACATATTGTGACTGAAGTGGTGACACATACAAGAAAAACTAGGAATCTCCTTTTTTATGGCAATGGGTCTCATTTGAGAGGATATTGTACGCGTGGATCAACTGAGAAATTTTTGCAAAATAGAGTTGCTGGTACACTCTAAGGCTTATTGAATCCCAACTTACAGATATAAATTAGTGTATGCTGATGTGTATGTGTGTATATAAGCCTTTTGGTTGATTACAACACATAACTTGGTTAAGCAGCCACTCTAGCAGACTAATAGTCCACCAAGATCATTTTCTCCCGTTTAGTGTGTCAGGCCTGTGGGTTTGAATTTGACATGTGTGAGTGGACGTCAGAAACATCTGCTGGCCAAATTTCCTGGATGCGCACAAAAGCGAGAGAGGTCCCTGCATTCGAATCCACACCTCAGCAGGATCAAGGAGGTGATGATGAAGGTAGAAAAAATATAATATCTTTAATGTATTACTTTCAGAATTCTGCTTTGTGATGACTAGTTGTAAGACATTACATAGGAGGCCTTGGTGAATATACTGAGTATATTTTATTGAAAATACATTCTGCCATAGGAGCTGAAGGTGAAAATAACAATTATGTTTCCAACAGTGTAAAAGAAGAATTATACTAGGTTAACAATATTTTTTAAGTTTTATTACTTGCTTCAGGAGTTATTATTGTGTGAACAAAAAGTATTAAAAGGCTTTTTTTTTGTTAAGCCTGTTAGCTTTTTTTTTTTGTTTGAGACAGAGTCTCACTCTGTCACCCAGGCTGGAATGCAGTGGCGAGATCTCGGCTCACTGCAAC
>NW_026652277.1:18798777-18842196 GCF_009828535.3 Hylobates moloch
TTCTTTCTTTCT
The DNA here is from genome assembly GCF_009828535.3 of Hylobates moloch. Taxonomy (NCBI): domain Eukaryota; kingdom Metazoa; phylum Chordata; class Mammalia; order Primates; family Hylobatidae; genus Hylobates; species Hylobates moloch. Next base: position 18,798,790 of record NW_026652277.1, read on the forward strand.
TTCTTTTTCTTTCTTTCTTTCTTTCTTTCTCTCTCCCTTCCTTCCTTCCTTCCTTCCTTCCTTCCTTCCTTCCTTTCTTTTCTCTCTTTCTCTCTTTCCTTCAACACTGCTGTGTTGTCAATGGGTTTCTTCCTCTTGCTAACATATTAATTTGTATTTTCTGTTTACTTTTATTCTTTTTGCTTTTTTTCTTTCTTCCTTTTCTTGGAGGGGTGAGTATTGTTACATTTTTATTTTTATTTTTTTCACTGATCTGGAAGCTTTAATTTATATATCTTATTGTTATGACTATTCTTAATTTTTAGGATATATTCTTTATATGAAATTTCTTTAACAAAACCTAAAGTGCTTTAGTATTTCTGCCTTCTTGAATATGAGAAAGACCAAACTACCATTTAATTATTTTTTGGTTCTGAGTTACATTTGAACATTATAAAGAGTTTTAAGTTCAATATCTTGTTATGCTACTTATAATTATTAAGGTTATCTGTTTCATTATTTTTCTTACTCACCATTGTTTTTTAGATTTTATGCTTTCCTTCTTGGTTCCCTTATTGCATTGCAAAGGTTGACTCTTTAATCAATTGTTCTTTTATTTAGAAAAGATCTGTGGTGATGAGCTCCCATAGTACCTGTAAACTTAAAATGTTTTAAAATTGTTCTCACTTCGAAATAATAATTTATCTGGTCATACAATTTTAAAATTTTTTTTTAATTTCTAAGTACAGGGTGATTTTCCCTGTTTAGCTTCTGATATGTGCTATAGTGACGGAGAAGTCTGAGTGCATGTAATGGTTTTCAGTTTAATGCAGATTTTTTTTGTTTGTTTGTTTTTTTGAGACGGAGTCTCGCTCTGTCGCCCAGTGCAGTGGCACGATCTCAGCTCACTGCAAGCTCCGCCTCCCAGGTTCACGCCATTCTCCTGCCTCAGCCTCTCCGAGTAGCTGGGACTACAGGTGCCCGCCACCACACCTGGCTAATTTTTTTTTGTATTTTTAGTAGAGACAGGGTTTCACCATGGTCTCGATCTCCTGACCTCATGATCCGCCCGCCTCGGCCTCCCAAAGTGCTGGGATTACAGGCTTGAGCCACCACGCCCGGCCCAGTTTAATGCAGATTTTAAAAATGTTTCTTTATCTTTGTTATTTGAAAAGTTCAGTGTGATGAGTGCAGGAATGAGTATATGTTTAATTTTTAATGCTCAGAATGCACACATATCATCACTTGCAGAAATTATGTTATTCTATTCAAGTAATTCTCTCTTACTCCCTCTAATCTTTTCATCTTGAGTTTCTATTAAACACAACTAATGTTCACACTCCATAACTTGACTGCTCCTTTTTATTTTCTATATAATTTACTCTATTTTGAGTTACATTTCAGGGCTTCTGGTACATGAATTTTCTCTTTGACACTATGGCTAGTCCAGGTTATATTCTGCCTATTGGACATTTAATTTAAAGTCTTAATTTATTATTTTTGTTTTAAGTTTATACTTGCTAATATTTTCTTATTTATTTCCTAGTGTATCTTAATATGTTTTTAATAGCATGTATTAGAATTGTATGAAATTTTCTTTTTTGTGCAATTTATAAATATAATTAGTTTTTGCTGTCTTTAGCATTGTATTTATATATTTTAGTGTGCAGATTATTATTTTTTATTTTTTGGAGGTAGCAGTAATATTATTATTGTTGTTATTTATTTTATTTAAGTTCCAGGCTACGTGTGCAGGATGTGCAGGTTTGTTACATAAGTAAACATGTGCTGTGGTGGTTGGCTGCACCTGTCAACCCATTACCTAGGTATTAAGACCAGCGTGCAGGCCGGGTGCGGTGGCTCAGGCTTGTAATCCCAGCACTTTGGGAGGCCGAGGCGGGCGGATCACGAGGTCAGGAGATCGAGACCACGGTGAAACCCCGTCTCTACTAAAAATACAAAAAATTAGCCGGGTGTGGTGGCGGGCGCCTGTAGTCCCAGCTACTCGGAGAGGCTGAGGCAGGAGAATGGCGTAAACCCGGGAGGCGGAGCTTGCAGTGAGCCGAGATCGCGCCAGTGCACTCCAGCCTGGGCGACAGAGCGAGACTCCGTCTCAAAAAAAAAAAAAAAAAAAAAAACAGACCAGTGTGCATTAGCTATTTATCCCAATGCTCTCCCTCCCCTCACCCCTCAACAGGCCCCAGTGTGTGTTGTTCCCCTCCCTGTGTCTGCGTTCAAGTTATTCAGCTCCCACATATAAGTGAGAACATGTGGTGCTTGGCTTTCTGTTCCAGCATTAGTTTGCTCAGGATAATGGCTTCCAGCTCCATCCATGCTCCTGCAAAAGACATGATCTCATTCCTTTTTATGGATGTATAGTATTCCATGGTGTATATGTACCACATTTCCTTTATCCAGTCTATCATTGATGGACATTTGGGTTGATTCCATGTCTTTGCTATTGTGAATAGTGTACAGACTACTTTCAAAAAGATTAATAGACTTTACTTTTTAGAATTACTCTTTTCAAACTGCTTTTTGCCTTGCAGGTGCCTTGTAATTTTTTGTTGAAAGTCAGACATGATTTACTGTGTAAAAGACATTAATGTAAATAGTGTAAGCTTTTACATTACGTTTATCCAGCTAAAGATTATATTATGCTTAGTATTTGCTGTAGCTGTAAATATCTGAGGCTAAAATTTGGTCTCACGTTCCTGTTTTTGTCTTTCTTGTTGTATTTGGGTTTCCTTGGAGACTTCTTTTTAAATAAACATCAGAGACATGTAGCAGTTTCAGTAGCATGAAGAAGCAATTTCAGACTTTATTTTTGAAAATGAAGTTGTAAAATTATAGAAATCTCTTTATAAATCTGTGTTGTCAATGTTATGAAGTTCAAGAACAGCTCAAATTGGTTTTAAATATCAGATGGGGAAAAACTTATATACAGTATCTTTATGTAAAACAAAATCCATAGGTGACATTTAAAAGGACTGTAGATATCTCATACCTCCATGTGGCTTGGTAAGAAAGAAGGCATTTTAAGTTGTGTTTCCTAAAACTATAAAGGATTTTCTACGAAAAGTAAATCAAAAAATCATCCAGAGGGGCAAGAATTCTGGGAAGGATGAAGAGAAATTCTTGATTAAAAAAAGGATTGAATTGTGATATTTAAAAGAAAATGACAATAATTTGGTGGTATAGCAATTTGTATATGTAGGTTTCTTTTATAGGAATCTTGAATTTTTACAAAAGGGTATTATCAAATTTTGTTTATAGAAATTGGGAGATTTCTCTACATATTAGAAATAATATATAACGATGAAAACCTGTTATTTGTAGTTGATGTAATCATTTGAAAGCATTCTATCCTTTTAAGTAAAATATTTGTATTTTAAGTCTGGTTTTGAAAACTTTAGAAATGTAATAGTTTTAGTCAGACAGAAAGAAGCTAATGTTTTCCTAAATTGCTTCTTTTTGTTTTATCTTTCAGGTTATTATGTATGGGTAGGGGCTAAGCATGCTTTCACTCTTAACCATTTAGACAGCAGGGCTTACCTAAATAGCTCTGTGTGTCATTGCCTGGGCAAGAGCTGTCATCTTCAATTCTATTATGCTATGGAAAGCAGTGTCCTGAGAGTAAGACTGTATAATAATAAGGTAAGAAGAAAGTTGCATTTATTTCAAATTCATGGAATCAATGAAGTTTCTAACTCTTGGCAACTTGTGTTTCAATTTCTCAGTTGGGCATAGGCTTTTATTCTTTAACTTGACTTTATTTGGTATACTTTTAAAAAGAATTATTAAGAAACTGGCATAGGGAACACTCTCATGTACAAAAGTTAATGTGATATCTTGCCCAATATTATTTCATACCGTTTTCAAAATTCATGAAAGTATATTAAAGTATAGATCTAATAAAAATGAGATAGCTGAGATTCTGTATTGTGAGCTCTGTACTGAAGCTCTGTTGTGATCTGTTTTGGATATTACATCTATATATCATTTGAACTATAAATATAATGGTTAAAACTTACTTGTTTGGGTAGCAGTAGACATAATTTTTAAGACTGGTAATTATCGATTAAATATTGAAAAATGGCACACTGGGTAGAGTGAGTCCTTCTTCTCTCTCTCCTTGTCCAATATGCTCAATGCGTTCTAAAGTGTAAAGTTGAGTGAGTACTCCAATTAGTATAACAGATAAAAACAAACTGACAGCTGAGTCCATAGTATGGGAAAACACCCTGCTTTTTCTACTCTTACACACTCAGCGCTCCCAATATCTCACTTCTGACACCACATGCATGTTTTTTTTCCAACACAGCAATTCATTTCTCTAGCGGACACCAACTGAGTGTCCTATGATTTGCCTCAATTCTGACACTAGCTACCTGGAGATAGTACAGATTCCATGGGTTGAGGTCTCAGGCCCACAAGACTACCCCTACTTCAGATGTCAGTCACAAGCTTTCTATTGTGAGTTGTGCCTCTTTCCTACCACCTATAAATCAGAGTTCCCGTGGCCTCCTTCTTAGGTTTGAGAATTTGCTAGGATGGCTCACAGAATTCAGGAAAACATTTTACTCATGTTTACCCATTTATTATTAGAAATGTAGATGAACAACCATATGGAAGAGATGAATAGGGCAAGGTATGTGGGAAGAGGGGTGGTGCTTCGCTCCCATGCATTCCCGGGTGTACACCCTCCAGGAACCAGCACGCATTCAGCAATCTGGAAGCTCTCTGAAACCTGTACTTCAGGAATTTGTATAGAGGATTCATTACATAGCTATGATCAATTACTAGTTCAATCTCCAGCCCCTCTCTTCTTCCCCGAAGAGGTGGGGCTGAAAGTTCCAAGCTTCTAATCGTAACTTGATCTTTCTGGTGATGAGTCCCCTAAGATTCTATTAACATCCCTATTGATTAGGAAATTAACAGGTTTTTGGGAACTCTCTGCCAGAAACTGGAGATGAATAAATATATTCTTAATAAATAATATATAATGCATAATTATATGTAATATAATATATAACAAATAACATTTATTATTTTATGTATCCATATTTATATGGATTCACATTACATCTATATTGATATGAGATACCTATAGCTATAGATATATATCTCTACACATCCATATAGATGTAAATATAAAGATAAATATGGATGTGATATATATCTACATATATCACATGTCTATAGATGTGAATGTGATATATATACATCTCCCCACACATCCATATACACACATACAGATATATTAAGTAATATACATATGTATATACATTCTTTTTTAATTGGATGAGGTATAATTTTCCTGGCATTCTAGAACTTGTTATGTTTTTGTGATTTTTGCAATAGTACTTTGCAGTCACTGCCCTGCAATCTATTTAATATATTTCATTCCATTTGGTAAGGTGTGGGGGGGAGGAAGAAAAGGAGACAGCATCGCCCTATCCTTCCTGCAGCACTACAAACTGTCCAGATAGGTGGGATTAATTTTACCGAAAAAGAAGAGAGAAAAAATTTAACTGTATGCATGTATGTTCCACCATTCATGCCTCAATATTTCAGTGCTGTCACCTGTGCTGTTTGAACCAATCCCAGTGAGCCTCCATGCAATCTGCAACATTCTATAATTTCCAACTCCTTCTTCAATAAAGGCATACTAGAGAAATTCTAGAATAATTTCATTGAGTTTAAATTATGGTTAAAAATGTTTAAATTATATATGTGGGCCTATGGTAGTGCTTTTCAGATGACAGATAATTATTTCATTAAAATTGAATGAGTTCTTAGCCTAAATTTAAGTAGAAATTTGTATGATAATATGGTCTAATCCTGAGGATTATTTTAATCTGGTCTGAAAATGAGTGATGTATTTTAATAGTTTCAATGCATGTAGAATGGAATTATGTATTTAATTATGAATGTGTGTATGTATTGTGTTTGTAATTATGAATGTGTATATGTATTGTGTAATTACGAATGTGTGTATTTAGTATGTATGTAATTATGAATGTATGTAGATTGGAATTACTGAAAATGAGCAGTGCCATTCTGGCGGCTTTAGAACTATACAAGAAAGGAGTGAAAACAAATTGGCTTCAAGTATTACATCATATATAAATGATGTTAGATACCACACTTCATTAACTCTATTAATCAGTAATACAGTTATCAAGATTGTGTCTCTCATATTATAAGAAAATAAGTTAATCATAGGGAAATGATCTGGTGTATTTACCAGAACCAAATGGTTGTACATCTTAGAGACTGTTGACTGATGCTTGATTCGTTAGTATCCTGTGAGGTGTCCTGTCTTTTCTGACACTATTTGCTATCCTCTATACGTAAGTTACTCACTGATGCAAAATCTGTATCAAAGTACATTTAAGTCCCAAGTCAATGTTTTATCACACACTTAAAAGGACTCCAAACCTATCATTTAAAAAAATAGCTCTTGATGAAAATGATGATTTACATCTTTCCATGAATAGAATGCTTTTTTCTGTCGTGAATATCTATTACTCTATAAATGTGAGCAGGTAAGCCAAGAAATATCTAGCAAGAATGCTGAAGGTTGTTTTCTTTATTTCCAGAGGACATTAGAACTTGAGCAGTGAAAAACTCAGGTGAAGGCAAGTTGTTAAATAAAAAGTTCACTCTTTAAAATCAGCTGAAGTGTGTAGCGATTCTAGTTTGTACCATCTAACCATTCTTGGGTTAGATCTACGTCCATGATCTATAAAATAATACTCATAGCAACAGCTTACTTTTGTTCTGTGTAGAGTTTCCATATAATTATTTACCAAGAAATTTACGTGTAATTTTTCTTTACAACCAAATTTACTTGTAATTCTTTACCAAATTACATGGCCTTATTCCTAGATGTGATCAAAAGTAGTGAAACTCAACAAGATTGACTTTGGTACTCTTGATTTCTTCACTGGAAGAGAAGGGCATAGACTGGCATCTCTAAGAGATAGAGTGTTAATAAATACATTAAATAGTTTTCTTGAAAGGTAAATCAGCATTCTTGATCCTGGACTGGGGGAGCAAAGATATATTTTTAAAAAATTATTTACTGATTTTAAGATAAAAGTAGAACATCACTTGAAAAGCTTTGCTGAGTTGGAGATTTCTTTTTTACATTAACACCTGTGAAAAGTAACTAGAAAGAGGGAGAGTAAGAACAGAAATAAAATGAAGCCTGATTTCACTTAGAATAAATTCTTTTTACAAAACATTGCTAGTGCCATCAGACTGGAAAATGTATAGAAAAGTCTAGATCTCATTCACTGTGTACTATGAACTTGGCTTATGAAAAACCATTTAAGTTTGGAAAGAACACTGCTCACTTTTTAAAAAAATGTAAGTGCACCCATCTTCATGGGGAGCAGAAGGGAATCAATTAGTCAGTGTGAAAAAGGAGCACAATAGCTCTAAATTATTTTCATAAAATGAAAGCTGGGGAAAGTGGTGAATGCAATTTGCCAAGAGGTGTCATTAAAAGCATCTGTGGAGGGTGTAAGTGTTTTGATGCTAAATAACTGAAGTTCTGTAAGAAATAAGCAGAAGAAAATTAGTTGCTTGTCTCAACTTTTTATAACTGCAGTTCATCCTGATCCGCCATGAAAGCTATCAGCCAAAAATATGTCCACCCCATGTGCTTCATTGTCTTGTAGAAATCTTCACAGTTGATATGAATAAGTAAAGAAGTAAATTGTAATGGATTTAGACTATCTTCTGAAATATTTAGAACTTGGAAATTTAGAGTAGGCATCTGAGGGTGCAGGACTAAGTTGAAAGTAGATTCATTTTTAGAAAATCTTGGGCATGCATAAAATATGTGAAGCTGAGTGAGGAGACAAATATTGATATCACGTATCATTTGGATTACAACAAGATGTTGCCTTTCAGGGCTGTTTTTTATCTCATGCTGGAAAGTGGGGCAGAGCCAGGCACAGAGCTCAACCTGAGACATAATTATGTCAATCTTCACATTTTTACCATATTGTTACCTACAAATCAATGCATTCTATATGTAAACATTATGAACAATTTGGTCTATTTTTGGGAAGAAATGCAATTTGAATGTCTAATAAAATGTAAATAAAAATAAGATTTCAGAGTACAAAAGCATCATCATAAATCATAATGCCAATGCCATACATGCCGTAGACAAAATTTCGAGTACCTTATAGACTTTTTTATTTTATTTAGCTTTTTTGAGACGGATTCATGCTCTGTCACCCAGGCTGGAGTGCAGTGGTGCCATCATGGCTCACTGCAACCTCCGCCTCCCGGGTTCAAGTGATTCTCCTGCCTCAGCCTCCTGAGTAGCTGGGATCACAGGCAGCCACCACCATGCCTGGCTAATTTTTGTATTTTTAGTAGAGAGGAAGTTTCACTATAGACTTTTATTGAGCTTTTTACACTCAATACATGTTTTGAATGCAGTAAAGGCTTGTTACTACACTCATAGCATGTAGTAACAATTTTACATACATTTTGCAATCTGAAAATGTACAGGTGCATGACATAGATTTCTCTAAAAGATGTAAATAGGCCTTTGATAGACTGACCAAATTAAGAATATAATTTTCAGAAAATAACTGTATTGTTTGGAACTTGGACCAAATGTTTCCATAGGAAAAAATATTTAGTATAAATTGAAATTGTGCAGAAAATGCATCTGATAACATTTTTAACCTTTATATTGTTTGCCTGTAATCTTTTTCTTTTCTAGTATCATGGCAATATTACAAAATGTAATAATGTTATTGAGATCAACATTTAAATTGCTGATTTTATTAACTGTTATTTAGAATTTTATTTTTGAAGCGTAGTACTGTTTTTTTTAAAGATTTCATCCAAATTTTTGTTCCATCCTAATACTGTTTATCTACAAAAAGCAGCTTTACTACATAAACATGCTTCATTTTCTTTTTTTTTTTTTTCAATTTTACTACCAAGACTTCAGATTTCCTAGTACTTTATATCATACAGGTAAGGTAATACCTACTAAAATGTAATTAAGAGATCACGTATGTAAATGTGAAGATTAGAATATGGGGGATGAGTGATGTCTTTCTCTTCAAATCAAAGAAAGAAGAAATATTTTGGACATACAACATATCAACTCACAGCCAATGGGTGAAAGCAGATGTGTTAATACCGGAAGGTCTGAAGACATTTAAGGTATGAAAGAAAAAAAAAGCATTTTTTTTATCATGGTTTAAGTTTTAGCTTTGCAGTAATAAATTGATCATGCACTGCTAAAGTTAAATTAGCATTTAAGTTAGGGATGTGTACTTGTATATTTGGGGAGAGTGATTGCCTACTTTTTAAATTGTACTTTTCCTTCTGAGACCAAATTTCCCATGGCAGGGGAAGTAGAGTGCATCCACTCTTGTTCACAGCTTCCTCACTCTCCACAGCCTTCCTTTCTTGCTCCCCAGCACCATGCTTTGCCCCAGGGAAACAAATTGCATTATCAAGTAGATAAATAGTAAACTGGTATTGAAACTTAGCAGAGTATAGGCAAATGTTTTGAATGCAATAATTCATATCTTTATTACATATGGATAGCTCTATCTACACCAAGAAACATATGAAACATACATAGTCTCAATAGGAATGCTGTCTCTTAAAAATTAAATTGGTGTTTTGTGTTGTATTAGGTTGGTACAAATGTAATTGCAGCTTTTGCCATTGTGGCTTTTGCCATTACTTTCAATGGCCAAAACCTCAATTATTTTTGCACCAACATGATATATGGAATGTATAAGTTTATTTATGCTGGAGTGTGAGTATAAAATGATGATACTGATTATATGTGTGGGTTATGAAACCAATTTCATTTCTTTATAGTGATATTCCATTTATACATCCTATCACAGCCTATTGAGTTAACATTTTGACACTATTTAATTTTTGTAGGCTGATACCTGTTTTTATAACTTCTCAGGTACTAAACAAGTTTCTTTTTTCATAAACTGAAGATTAAATTTTGTTTTAACTCAAAGATAAAACAAAGTAAAATGTAAAGAAAATGAATTTGAGAGTTATTCCAGGTTCTCAAGTGGATATGTAATGTAATTAGCTGTTCAATAATTATAGGCCTTTGAGATCTAAGTTTAAACCCATCAATTTTTGAACCTCAAATTGACATCATTTCTGCATATCTTATCTCTTGCTGCTATGAAAATATACAGCTATACCTTAATAATTTTTTTTTTTTTTTGAGAGGGAGTCTCGCTCTGTCCCCCAGGCTGGAGTGCAATGGCGGGATCTCTGCTCACTGCAAGCTCTGCCCCCTGGGTTCACGCCATTCTCCTGCCTCAGCCTCCCAAGTATCTGGGACTACAGGCGCCCGCCACAACGCCCGTCTAATTTTTTGTATATTTAGTACAGACAAGGTTTCACCATGTTAGCCAGGATGGTCTCGATCTCCTGACCTCGTGATCCACCCGCCTCGGCCTCCCAAAGTGCTAGGATTACAAGCTTGAGCCACCATGCCCGGCCACATTAATAATTTTTACATGTATGATATTCATTATGGGAAAAGTATGTGGCAGCATACAAAGTTTTCTTATTGTTGGATATGATTTAAATTTAATATTATTTTCTAAACCAAATTGTTAGACATATTTACAAACTGAAAATTTGACCTTAAGTAATTATTCATGAACAAACAAATATATATCCCTCGTATTTTGTTTGTTTGTTTGAAATGGAGTCTTGCTCTGTCACCCAGGCTGGAGTGCAGTGGTGGGATTTTGTCTCACTGCAGCTTCCACCTCCTGGGCTCAAGCAATTCTCTTGCCTTAGCCTCCTAAGCAGCTGAGACTACAGGTATGTGCTACCTCGCCCGGCTAATTTTTTGTATTTTTAGTCGAGATGGGTTTCATCATGTTGGCCAGGCTGGTCTTGAACTCCTGACCTCAAGTGATCCACCCTTCTTGGCCTCACAAAGTGCTGGGATTACAGGTGTGAGTCACCACACCTGGCCTATCCCTTGTGTTTTGAAAAGAAAATCTATTCAGAAATTTAAGCTGGATGAAACTGAAGGAAGTCAATTTTAATTCTTAGTATCTGACTGGAATTTTAACCACATTTAGTGCTGTTTTATAGAACTTTCTGCATAATGGATATGATTTATATCTGACGTCCAGTATGGTAGCCACTGATCACATGAGGCTATTGAACAATTGAAATTTGGCTACTATGACTGAGGGAACTAAATTTTATTTTATTTTCATTAATTTGAATTGAAATAGTCCTCTGTAGCTCATGGCTAATGTTTTCAACAGCAAATAATTAGTTATTTGTGATACAGTCAGCTATTTATACTTCTGCACTTTTGGTGTTAGTAATAATTGCTCTTGGTAGAAACTCAAGGAATACTAATACTTTGACATTATCTTACACTTGACCACAATGTGTGGTTGTTTCATTTGCTAATATTGCTTATCTCCAGAAAAGCTAGCAATTCAATTGGTGACAAGATTTATTTACTTTAATTGACACTTCTTTTCTTATTAAAGAAATTACTCTTTTATGTAAGTTGAATAGAGTTCTATGTTTATTCCCTGACATTTTTTTATTTCTATATTGTGTCTGTGTCCATGTGCCTGATATTTTTCCTCATGTATTCAAATACTAATTTCAGTAGTTAAAAAATAAGTCAGATGCAGTTACAGCTCTTGTTCTGTAAGTAATGACAATACTTTTTATTTTCCTTGAAAATGAAAGAAAGAGAGCTGTAAAGATGATGACCAAGTAATAAGTTTGCAGTCAGGGACATTTTTGATAGTTAAGTGGGATGCTTGTGTTTTGCCTGATCCTGGGAGGTTTCTCTGAGCCTTTAGTGGAGCAAATGTTTCCATCAGTCTTTTTTTTCAATACTTTAAGTTTTAGGGTACATGTGCACAACATGCAGGTTTGTTACATCAGTCTTATGAGCATGGGTTGAGCTTATCAAACAGGAACTTTGCTATATATTGCCTTGGTTGCTTTAAACACTTTTTCTCAATAACTGTAGTCTTTATCAACCTTCTTTAGTTTTTTGTCTTATTAAGGAGATTGCAAACTCATAAATTGATCTTTTTCTTCCTAAAGATTATTTTTGAAGGGACTCTTTTGAGCCAGAGAAGTTTTATTGGGCTTGATCACCTCTGGGTCTATGCCTGTGGACCGGCCCAATCCAGAAAGCTTTGCTCTGCAGACGAATTCCCTTGCGCTAGTGGCCAGTGCATCGCCAAAGAATCTGTCTGTGACTCTCGGCAGGACTGCTCCGATGAGAGTGATGAAGACCCAGCAACTTGCTGTAAGTGAGTGAATGGCTTACTAGTTTTCATGCTCTAATTCAAGACTGTCAGTTGGATTTAAAATAGTCTTTGTTTCTATCAAGGCAAAGGTAAGTCATATGTATGAAATATGATAAATATGCATTATCGCTCTGAAACTATTAGTACTAGTCTTTCAGGGATATCTCTTTTAACTTAATGTTTTGGTGCTTGTTGCAAAGTCTGCAACATCTCTCAATTTGTTCTACAAATGAATAGTTGTGATTATTGTTGGCTGGGTGTGTGAATGTGTGTGCTTTGATTAAAGAGAAGATGGGTGGGAGAAGGAAACTTTTTGTAACTTTGCCTTGGAGGCATATGGTATGGGTTGCTAACTTTTATTGTGTATGCTTTTTTCCTCTCTAGTCAATCATCTTGTAAGCTGTAGCTGGGAGGGACGAGTAGGAGGAGGGCAGCCCTTCCTCCAGTGCAGCTACCATGATTGTAGAAATCACTTCAGCCATCATGGCTGCCCTGGAGGAAGGGCTGCTCTCCTCCTACTTTCCTACAAAACACTTCAGCCAGCCAGGCACAGTGGCTCACACCTGTAATCCTAGCACTTTGGGAAGCCGAGGCAGGCAGATCACGAGGTCAGGAGTTCAAGAACAGCCTGGCCAACATAGTGAAACCCTCATCTCTACTAAAAATACAAAAAATTAGCCAGGTGTGGTGGTGGGCACCTGTAATCACAGCTACCTGGGAGGCTGAGGTAGGAGAACCGCCTGAACCTGGGAGGTGGAGGTTGCCATGAGCTGAGATCGCACCATTGCACTCCAGCCCAGGCAACAGTGTGAGACTCCGTCTGAAAAAAAAAAAAAAAGAAAAAAAAAAAAAGAAATTACTTCAGCCATTACTGGCGTTTGGGAGGGCCAAAGTGCCCCAACACCTTTTTTTCAGGCATTTTCTAAAGAGTCTCTAATAGAAGTGATGGCAAGAGATCCCATTACTATTCAAGCATAGTCATATTTCAACAAAAATATAATTTAATTTACAATCCACAGGATGATTCTCATATGAGGTAACTTAGCAACTGAAATCCCTGTGTCTCTTTAGAAAACATGAATTCCAAGGATATGAATCCAATTTCTGTATCACAAACAGGTGGTTTTTAAAAGATATTAAAAATGTAACGTTTATTTTACTGCAGTGCTTTATTTTAGTGAGATGTTTTGTTGAGCAGAGGTGAAAATATTATAATAAGATAAATGCCACCTTTTAAGTGAAAAGCTCTGCATAATAGGTTTCTCTTGGGAAGCTTGGATTTTATTGAGAGCAATGCAGAGGGACACGGGAGAGAGGAGATGAGAAAGTAAGGCTAAAATCCTCTTCTGCCATGTTCATCAACAGCAATCCAGTTAATACTTCAGACTCCTAGTTCTAAACCAAGTAATCAGCTAACCAGTGTGAGCTCAACGAAGCTTTTGGGGTGCTCTCTTCTTTTGTTCAAAACAAACAATGTAAGAACAATTTATTTACTCCAATGTATGTGAAGTTTCTTTCTATGTTTTATTTAAATTTTTTACAGACAATTTGGTTCATTTCTATTGGGGAAATATTTCTTTCTAACAGTTTCTATAATTCTTAATGTCAATAACTGAAGGAAAATATATTTCCTTTCTTTCCACATATATATATATATATTTTTTTTTTTTTTTTCTTTTTTTGAAACAGAGTCTTGCTCTGTCACCCGGGCTGGAGTGCAATGGCATGATCTCGGCTCACTACAACCTCCACTTCCCAGGTTCAAGTGATTCTCCTGCCTTGGCCTCCAGAGTAGCTGGGATTACAGGCATGTGCCACCATACCCAGATAATTTTTGTATTTTTAGTAGTGACGGGTTTCACCATGTTGGCCAGGCTGGTCTTGAACTCCTGATCTCAGGTGATCCACCTGCCTCAGCCTCCCAAAGTGCTGGGATTACAGGCATGAGCCACTGCACCTGGGCACTTGTATATTTGGAAGCTTAGCTTTTTCCCCTCCATTGTTTTCCCCGTAGTAAATCATACTTTATGTTCACCTTTAAAAAATTGTTTAGCATTTGATTTTTGACATATTTTCTCATTTATTGAAGTTTCATTGATTATGTATATGACATTTTTCCAATTCAGTAGATCTGGATGCCATTCTGCTATTTTCTTTGGGTGAATGCAGAAATGGGTAATTGTGCTTCTCAACAAAAACAGTGTTACTTATTAGTCTTTTAAGTTTTTAAATAGTGTAACCTCATTTGTCCAAAGAAAACCTGTCATGTTTGCGTGATTGAGATTGACTTGATATAGGGAATATGTCATAAAAATGTTGCCATATTGCATACAGTATATATGTGTATTCATGTATTTTGATACCAAAATGAGTGTTTCATGTAAATATATATACAATTATTTATGCTGTGAAATTATATAGATTTGAATTATTAGAATTGATTTACATTTACACTATTTGCTGCACTAAAGTATTTAATATATTTGTGCATATAGACACGTGCATATGTATATTCTTACAAAATAAGAGAGGCTTTCCTTTGAAATTTAAAACCATATTGAAACATTTTACTCATACATATACATTTGTATTTTACAAATTTGAATTTGTAATATCAAGTTTTATTCATAAATGATTCTTCCATGTTCATGAAGCACAAGAAAAATAACTTTATATCTTTTTTTATTGCACTTTGGAATGAATCTCTAGGAGGGTATAGCTTGTGCAGGCAGTTTGAATAGTACCAGGAATACTTAACAAATTCTGGAGAATAAGTAAATATGCACTCATGAGGATTGTCAGTTGGTTATTCCACAGTCAGTGTGCTTTTCCCCAAAGGCAGACTCACTCGGGTCTTCTCTCATTATCAAGTTGCCCTTAGTTTTAGGTGTTATTTTAATATATGGCATAGCAAAGCCTCCAGACCGGTGGCTTTTCAAAATCAGTTAATAAAAACAGCCTGTGGGTTTTGCTGCAACAGCAAACTCCATGGACCAGAGCATCAGTATTACCTGGGAACTTAGTGGAAATGCAGAACCTCAGGACCTGGCCCAGCCTTACAGAACCAAAAGCTGCATAGAACAAGGTCCCAGGTGACTTGTCTGCATATGAAACTTTGAGAACCACTGTACCAAAGAGGCTTCAGGAAGGAAGACAGCTAGGGGAAGAAACAGATGGCATCTAAAAAGATTGATAAAAACTAAAGGCAAATAAGTCAGAGTTCTCTCAGGGTAGAAGCAAAATCTCTCATTACTTTGCTAGTCCTTAAGAGCATCAATATTAACAAAATATTTATAATGTGTATTTATAGTGTATATTAACACAATATTTATAATATAATACTGTTAGAATCTAGTATATTCTTATTAAATGAAATATTCCCCATTCATTTCCCATACATAGCTTTCTTTCTTATTTCACAGAGAGCTGATTAACTTGTGAGGATTCATAAAATATTTTACTTTTCATGATCCAGAATTTTTCTCAGCTGCACAGTGAAATTCTTTCTTGTCTGCTCATGTGCTGTAGTGGTTAAATATGCAAGAGAAAGCTTTGTCATAATCTTAAAATATTACTTTAACTGATGAACTCTGAGTGAAATTTCTCTAAAACCAAACAATAGATTTTTGATGTTTATTAACATAATCCTGTATTAAATGAGGGCAGTTAAGATTAAAATATATCTGCACCCTCATGTTCATTGCAGCATTATTCAAAATATCCAACCAAAACAACTGAAGTCGCTGAGAATGGATCAAACAAGTGGTGTGTGTGTGTGTGTGTGTGTTTGTGTGTGTGTGTATAAAATGTATATGTGTTCACAATGGAATATTATTCAGCAATAATGAAGAAAAAAATCTTGCTATTTGTGACAATGATGAGCCTGGAGGGGATTATGCGAAGTGAAATAACCCAGGCAGAGAAAGACAAATACAGCATGATCTCAGTTATACATGGAATCTAAAAAAGTTGAATTTGTAGAAATAGAGAGTAGAATGGCAGTTGTCCAGGACTGAGGACTGGCAGAAATGGGGAGGTGTTGGTCAAAAGATACAAATTTTCACTTACAAGATGAATAAGTTCTGGGGGTCTAGTGTATAGCCTGGTGACTATAGTTAATAACACTGTATTGTATACTTGAAATTTGCTGAGAGTAGATCTGAAATGTTCTCATCACACACACAAAAGGTAACTATATGATGAAATGATGCTAATTAGCTTTACTATGGTAATCCTTTCACTATGTGTATGTGTATCAAAATATTACATTGTGTACCTTAGTTACAATTTTGTCATTTATACATCAATAAAGCTTAAAAAATTAATATATATGCAATATGTTTTAAAAATCTCTATCAAAATAATTAAAATACAACATGCCATACATATCCAAAGATACACATTGGATCCCTGTACAGTTTATACATGAAATAGATCTAATTTTCAGACACACGCTACAACATGGATGGACCTTGAAGACGTTAAGTGAAGTAAGCCAGAGACAAAAGGACACGTATTGTTTGATCCCACTTATATAAGGTACCTAAGGTAGGCAAACTCATAGAGACAGATAGTAAAATGGTGGTTGCCAGGGTTTGAGGGGAGGGGAGATGGAAATTATTGCTTAATAGGGGTGGAGATTCAGTTTGGGAATGAAAAAGTTCTGGAGATGGTTAGTGGTAACGGTTGTACAACAGTGGGAATGTACCTAATACCATAGAACCTTACATTAAAAATTGTTAAAATGTTACATTTAAGTCATGTATATTTTACCACAATAAAATACACATTTGTATTTATATATAAAATTTTCAATAACTCATATAGAAAAAAATGTATATAGAATCTACTTCACTGTGTTCTGGAAAAGTTGGCATGATAGATATATCTTCAAATCAAAATAGTTCAGGAAATTCCATGAAAAAGGGTTTTTTTATTATAGGACTTTTAAAACAATTTTAAATGCTAATATGAATTGTGTACCTTCAAAGGGGACGTTGGTATAATAGTCAAATGAAAGAAATTGAAACCAAGGATCTTGTGCAATGCACTAATTTTTACTGTGATATTGTCTCCAGACGTCTTTCATGTTAAAAAAAAATGTTGGGCCAGGTGCGGTGGCTCACGCCTGTAATCCCAGCACATTGGGAGGCTGAGGCGGGAGGATCACGAGGTCAGGAGATCGAGACCATCCTGACTAACACAGTGAAACCCCCTCTCTACTAAAAACACAAAAAATTAGCCGGGCGTGGTGGCAGGCGCCTGTAGTCCCAGCTAATTGGGAGGCTGAGGCAGGAGAATGGTGTGAACCTGAGAGGCGGAGCTTGCTTGCAGTGAGCTGAGATCGCACCACTGCACTACAGCCTGGGCCACAGAGTGAGACTCCGTCTCAAAAAAAAAAAAAAAAAAAAATGTTGAATGCTAAAACACTTCAAGAAGGGAAAGGAAATAGCAATATAAAAATATTTAGTGTAGCAATGATCTGTGTGGGTTTCCAATACATATTAACAAAATATTTATAATATAATCCTAGTTAAAATCTAATATATTCTCGTTAAATGAAATATTCCCCATTCATTTCCCATACATAGCTTTTTTTTCTTATTTCACGAAGAGCTGATTAACTTCTAGAGGATTCATAAAATATTTTACTTTTCATGATCCAGATTTTTTCTCAGCTGAACAATGAAATTCTTTCTTGTCTGCCCATATGCTGCAGTGGTTAAATATGCAAGAGAACGCTTTGCCATAATCTTAAAATATCACTTTAACTGAAGAACTGTGAGTAAAATTTCTCTGAAATTGTGAGCAGTGCCATATCTCATACTGTGCTTAGAGATGGTGAAGCGTATTCTGTAATCACAGAAAGTTAAAAGCAACTAAGTAATCAAAATCATTGTTTTAATGAAAGTACTTTATTTATAACATGAATAGATATTTTTTAGATTTCGCAAATGTTTACATTTAACACATAGAGTATAATAAGACATCTAATAATTGCCAAAATGCATTTGACTCTGCTGGCTTTCTTCAGATATTTATAAGTTCGCTTTAAAGTTTTTGAATTACACAGGGGAGACATTAATGGAAGAACTTCAATTTAGTTACTGGAATTTGATTTACATCTTACAGTACAGTGAAGTTTTTGAACTTTTAGCTTTAAAAAATATTCTTTTACATGTACAGGAACACATTAGTAAAAACAGCCAAGCAATTCACCAAGGTTTTTACAGAGATGGTTGCACCATGTCACCATGTTGCTTTCACACATCTTTACAGTGATGGATTTCGAAAGCTAATTTTCATTTTGAAAAGGACGGTGGTGTTTAGCATTCTGTAAAAAGCACAATGATTGACATTTTTTTAACCGATAAAACATCTAGATAATGAAAGAAATGGTTTGAACTTTTGTCCTAAAGCCAAATTTCAACATTTATACAATCAAAAGTTGCTTTTATCTTGAGAGCTTCTTTCTTTATGTATTTGTGGTTGAGCGACTAGCTCAACTGTGAAGAGTCTGGGTAAGGGTGTGGGATGCATCGGTCATATGTTACTTTCCATTTTCACACTCATCGATCTCGTTGCCATTTCACACCGTTGCCTTGTTGGGGAAATTAGGATGGTGCCTGCAGCAGCTATCTGCAATGAAGAAGATTGCTGTTTGCATGGACTTGCTTCCTTTGTATAGCAATGCATAATTTGCTGCCCTAACAGTGCAATATTGAGTTTATTACCCAAACAGGGACTGAGAGAGGGAAAAGAATAGGTGAGGTATTAATTATTATACTAGGACAACAGGCATGCATTGAGGCAACCCTGGGCCAGGCCAGACCTGTGGTCACTCTACCCATGGAAGATCTTGTATTCCAGGGAAGTGTGTTCTAGGAATTGGGGGTACCCTTGTAGAGAGGTGGAAGGATTCCTTCATCAAATCCACAACCAAGAATTTGGAACTTTGAAGCACATTTCAGAGGCCAAATATGTACTTTGAGTCTTAAATATTTCTATACTCCACCAACTGACAGAACATTTTGGAGGTGGCATAGAAGGTGGCAGAGCTCACAGAGGACTGAGGGATTAGACCAGAGGGTTCTGTGAATGCCCAAGGAGAAAGTCACAGCTAGGTTATAAGTGCTCAAGGTTGTGTCAAAAAACAGAAGGCACTCTCCCCTGGGGAGTAATGTTTTATCAACAGCCATATCCTATAAATTGTGTAGACACACCTGAGAAAAGAAAAACTAGCCAAGAGCAATAGATTTCCAGCTAGGTATATGGGCAAACTGCACCTCCTTGTCATATCAGTGCACCATTAGGCGATGTGCAACATGTTTTTATTATTATACTGTAGTCAACTTTCTTGTTTTTTATTTGCAGGGAAATCCATTTAGAGGGAAAAATAATATTCATTTCTTATGAAAGAAATGCTGTACCAAAATCTATGGATGCTCAAGTCCCTGGAGAACTTGAGCCCCGGGGAAAAGTCAGCCCTTGTATCTGCAGGTTACACATCCTGCTAATACTATATTTTTGAACCAGTATTGGTTGAATCTGCAACAAGGAACCCACAGATATGGAAGACCAACTGTCTGTTCTATGACTGTCTGACAAGCATGGCTTTCAGATCTAAAGGTTCAATTTGCATGTAGAGAAATCGGAAGTGGCATTGTCATTTGCATACCACACTTCAATGTTTTAAGAGTTGACATGTCAGTGATAAGATATGTGGTCATAAAATCAGGTGTCCCTATTTACAGAGACTTGAAGATGCTTTGATTATGAAGATATAGTGAGCTTATTTGATATGCTGGTTAAATTGGCCATATTATTTAAAATTTACAAGTTGAACACAATGGTCAGAAGCAAACCCATGGTGATGGAGTCTTTTTAATTATGAAACAGAGTTCCTGGTTTAAGGAGGCTTCAGAATATGAGCTTTTGGTGTCAGGTTCAAAGTCTAGACGTTCCATTTACTAAAATGTACCACAGGCAAGTTGCTTCATGTTCTGAGTTCCAATTTTCTCTTCTAGGAAATGGTATTTACTATGTAGAGTGTAAGAATTAAGGTTAATATATGTAAAATACCTGCTACATACTTGGAACTCAGTGATAGTATGGCTGTTTTTATTGTTATTAAAGATGATAGCATGAAGATCTTAGGAATCCTGTCAAAACTGTGGGTGTTCTCTGACAACTTAATTCTCTTTTTCTCTCCCACTGTTTGAAAAGTGCCTCAGCATAAAGAGGAATATTTAGGAATAAGCTTTTAAATTAATTGTGTTAATTTATCCCCAAAAGTACTATCTAAGATAGTCTGATACTATGATTCTTATTTTAGGAAAATGAAATTTAAGCACATAAAAATTAATTTCTTGAAAGCACAAATCAAGCTATTAGACTTTCTAGTTGAATGCCCAGTCTTATGAAACCATCTATTTTTCTGTCATAAATTTGGCGTCAAAACTATGAAAGGTGCCTATAAAGTATGCTCCAAATCCCGATTTCCTCTAGAACCAGTTCTTTTATGATAAATGGAGGAAATTAAGTACTTGGCAACTTTTGAATTATGTATTAAGAGAAGACAGGCTCAGGCTGGGCATAGTCGCTCACGCCTGTAATCCCAGCACTTTGGCAGGCCAAGATGAGCAGATCACTTGAGGTCAGGAGTTCGAGACCAGCCTGGCCAACATAGTGAAACACTGTCTCTCCTAAAAATACAAAAAATATCCGAGCATTGTGGCATGTGCCTGTAATCCCAGCTATTTGGGAAACTGAGGCAAGAGAATTGCTTGAACCCAGGAGGTGGAGATTGCATTGAGCCACTGAGCCGAGATTGCGCCACTGCACTCCAGCCTGGGCGACAGAGCAAGACTGCCTTAAAAAAAAAAAGAAAGAAAAAGAAAAAAGAAAAGACAAAGGATAACACCAGCTCCGTTCAGAATATCTAATTTACCTGCAATTCCAAAATGGCTAGGTATTTTTTTTTTTTTGAGAAAGTGTTAGGATAGAATAATAAAATGAACACTGAGATGCTGACCTCAAGTTGTTTGCATGTCCAGAATTAAATTTTCCCCTTCCCAGTGGATTTTTTTCCTTTAAACTACCATCTCAGCGGGTTTATACTGGGCAAGCAAATTAGTTACTCCCTGAAAAGCTCTAGAGTTCCACCTTGCATCATTAAATACAATGGAGATAGCCAACCAGAATGAAATGTACCAGAATTACAGATAGAAGCATGTGGAAGGGTCATGCCTCGCACAGCACGTGAGATATTGTGTGGGAGTGGATAAAGGAAAGCTATTCTGATGATTAGAGAACATTCACTAAGAAGCAGAATAATTTTGCAGGCCTCCTAAGATGATTAGCTAGCGTAGAGCAGTGTTTCCCTGCATGCTCTTCATTTCTCCTCACCTGTTTTCTCTTCCACGTGTAACAGCAAAGCATCTCACCTGTGACTTTGAATCGGGTTTCTGTGGCTGGGAGCCATTTCTCACAGAAGATTCACACTGGAAGCTGGTGAAAAGATTGAATAATGGAGAGCACCACTTGCCTGCAACTGATCACACAGCAAACATAAATCATGGTAGGACATTTTCCTCTTTAAAAAATAATTAGTTTTCTTTCTTGCATGTTGTGGAATGATGATACTGTGTATTTTCATTTTTCTTCTGTAGACTATATACATGGAACTCTGGTTTGTCTTGCTTTAAAACCTCCTGACCAAGTTAATAATTGGTGGCAATTGAGTTCCCTGAAAGGAGCATTGTTTTAATCACCAACATGTTTGTTGTTGCAATTTTTATAAGATTGGGTTAAAGGCATAAAGAGGTGGAAAAGTTTTCTGATCATTTTCTCAAGTTGCCCAGAATCGAGTACAGTAGCCTTGCTTTCTTTTTAGAGCAATTCAATTATTTCAAAACAGGAAGAAAAATAGTCTAATCTTGTTTCTGGGAACTGAGGACAGAGATTTAGCACTATCTGTAAAATAAATCTACAAACACTTGAATGCAATTTAATCAGTCTTCAGACTTCTTTATAATAAACAGTCTTATTCTTCCACATATTTATTTTTAACTATCATTCCAGTGTTTACATATCGTCTTAAAATAGAGGAACCATAACTACCTGTGGTATTCCAATAAGCATCTGTGAAACTCCAATAAAACAGAAAGGGTTTGTTCTCTATTTTGTTTTGTTTACATTTATCATTGGATGTCAGTCCCCATATACGTTAGCATCATATTAACTTTACCTTTTAAATGTATGGTTTAAGTAAAGACAGTGTCTCGCCGTGTTGCCCAGGCTGATCTCGAACTCCTGGCCTCAAGCAATCCTCTCACCTCAGCCTCCCAAAAGTGCTGGGATTACAAGAGGGAGCCACCACACCTGGCCAACCTTATAATAGCACAACTGTAGTTGTACTGTAGATCATCTTTCAACCTCACTGAAGATTATCCTATTTGTTTCTTCTTTCAGACTTCCAAATAATTATACCAAAAATAAGTGTTGATCATATTTTTAATTACAGCCATTGGAAATTGGGGTTGGTGGTAGTGGGTGAGGGTGCTAGGGGATGGGGTGGGAAAATTCAACCATCCATCTGTTGGCTACAGCCATAAACCTAGTTCATTGTTTAACAGTGTGGTAAGTTTTTAATTTTTGCTTTTGTGCCATGACTCATTTCTTTAACATTTTGTAGCAGACTAAGTTAAGTTTAAAGTTTAAAATAGAAAGGGGACTATAAATCATTGGAACTATATATTAACAGCCCATTTTCTCTAAACTCATGTAATATTTTACTAATTTTTCTCTGTTCAAGCCAATTATTAAATACATAGCATAGACGATACCTGGATGCACAAAGATGGATGCCACGATCCCTGCCTTTGAGGTGGTCTGAATCTGGTGGCTGAAGTACATTAGCAAGGAATTGCAATCAGTTATGAAGGATGCTTTAAGAGGAATGGAAAGTGATTCAGATGGATTCGAGATGCCTTATTGAAGGAGATGGCTCCTGAACTGAGCACTGAAGGGAAATGAAAAGTAGTCAGGGAGCCAGAAGTAAGGAATTACAGAGAGAAGGCGGAACCAAAGAGGGGTGGGAGGGATCATGTCCTAATTGGAGGAAAGAATCCCCAAAGAGGGCAGAAAGATGGGAGTAGTTAGGGATGAAAGATGTGTATGATTGGACAGGGAGAAAAGAACTGATGAAACAGGAGAGGAAGGAAGGGGACTCTAGAGAGTACTGAGGAATTTTAAATGTGTCTGCAGGATGATGGTGACCCAGGTAGTCATGTTAAAGCATGTGACCAATCAAATTTGCTCTAAAGGGCTGTTGTGGCTGAGATGAGGGGAATGGAGAGGGTGAAAGGCTGGAGTAGGAAAAACATGGATGTGCTGAAGAAATATCAGTGAGAGATGATAAAGGCCTAAGCCAAGGCAGTGATTCTCAAAGGGAAGCTGTGCGGGCAGTGTGTCATGGTGGTCTGATGTGAGCGCTACCATAACCAGTTAGGGAAGAGCATGGGCTGCGGTTCTGTCATGATGTTGACACTGAACCCATGTCTAAATACTAGGGTGCTTCAGTTTTATTAGATAGAAAATAGAGAAAAGAAAAGTAGCTTCCCTATGGAGTTGTCATGAGAATTAAATGAAATAACACCTGTGAAGGTTTTTCATATAGTAAGAGCTCCATAAACATTCATAGATATTTGTTGTCCATTCTAATAAGAAGACTAGGAATAACACCAGATAAGACAATTAGAAAATATGTTTGTATTTCACCTTTAGTCTCTTGCCATCTTATAATTACTATGTAACTATAATTTGCATTAAAAAGATTCTAATAGAGCCCGTGTGTTAGATGTTGAAAGACCCATTCTTTTCCGGTGAGATGAAGGATAGTGAAAGATAACAATATGACTGATAAGACTAGGGGCAGCTGGTCTCACCCAGAGTATGAGGGACAAAAACGCAGTCTTTCTCGTTTTAGGAAGGGCCAGTAAATAAATATATATATATCTGGATCATGGAGTCAACATCTCTTTACCCATGATTGCCGTGATCAAACCGTAAAGAGAATCAGTAGTGGTTTTAAATTGCAAGTGAGGAGGAGAATTTTTAAAAAAAAAGGACCAGGAAGAGAAAGGAAAGTGAAATGGAAATTTCTGGTAGAGTCAGAGGCAGCAGTGGTGTGATCTATGCTCACTGCATACTCCACCTCCCAGGTTCAAGCAATTCTCCTGCCTTTTCCTCCCAAGTAGCTGGGACTACAGGTGCACACCACCACGCCCAGCTGATTTTTTGTTTTTGTATTTTTAGTAGAGCTGGAGGTTTCACCGTGTTGCCCAGGCTGGATATGTTGATATTATGTAGTTTTTGTGTGTATGTGTGTAATTAAGCCTCAAATTTCCTTCCTGCCTTTTTTTCTTGGTTTCTACCTTCCTATTCCTACTCTGTTAAATTTCCATCGAAATAGGCAACTCATGTTAATTATGTTCCACTTTTATCTATTTCATATAGTCACACACAGATATATACATAGTAGATACATACATATTCAAAATTATATGTGTTTCTGTGATTGTTTGTTTTATAAGAAATATATTATCTTGTAACTATTGTCCCTCTCTTGTTACTAAAGATAGCTTATGGCAGTTGCTCCAAGTCATCAAATACTATCTATTTTTTTTCATTTTTTATGATAAAGTATTTGTTAAATGTAAAATTCAACCATTTTAGTGTACAGTTCACTGAGTTCTAACATACATACACAATTGTGTAACCATCACAAAAATGAAGATATAAAACAATTCTATTCCTGCCCCACACATTGTTCTGTGCCATTTTGTACTCAATAATTCTCCCACCTCCAACCACTGACACCAATGATCTGATTTCTAGCCCTAGTGTATGCCTATTCCAGAATGTCTTGAAAATGGAATCATATCATATGTAGCATTTTGATTCTACCTTCTTTCAATTAGCATAAAGGACTTGAGACTCATCCATGTCGCTGGCTTCAGCCACAGTTCCTTCCTTTTTCACTGCTGAATAGTTGGGTCCATTGTGTGGATGGACCACACTTCATTTATCCACTAACCAGCTGAAGGACACTTGGATTGTTTCCAAATATTGTCGAATATGAGTAAAAACACCATCACATTTGCATACGTGTTTTTGTCTGGACGTTAAGTGTTTATTTGGTTTGAGTTCTCTATCCAATGCCTATGTCTGTTTTTTTTTTTTTGCACTCTGGTTGGTGAGAGAACTCTACCATTCGTGACTTTCTGTGACCTTCGGGAAATGTTCCAGCTATTCATTTCAGGTGTTTTTGCCTCCAGACTCAGTAGTTTTCTCCAATCCATGCACACGATGGATCCTTACATGGCGATTTAGGGGGGACTCTCTGCAGATCTCTGGAGCTTGCTGTCTTTACAAAGTTCCAGTACCTGAAAGGGGCAGCTGGCACTCTGTCCTATGACTTCTACCCATGTGGGTCTCCCCAAAGCACCGACTCTGTTTCAACTCGAGGAGACTGCCACACTCCTGTGTTTCCCCTCTGCACAGGCACCTGGAAACTCTGTCTAGGCAGTAAGCTGTGGGAATTACAGGACTTAACTCATCTATTTCCCCTCTCTCAGAGATCACTATCCTGTGATCTATCACTATCTTACATTCCCATTGTCCTATATTTGACAGTCCATGCTAAATATGCTTTCTTCTAACTTTTTTTTTGCTCGTTTAAGACAGAAGATAAAATCCAGTCTGTGATACTTAATCTTGCCTGGAATCGGGAGAAGTTTAATTCATGTTTGTTTATTTAGCTAAATTTATTTGATTTGTATATACCATAATGTATCTAGCTATTCCCCTATCCAGTGACATCAATATCATGACGATGTTTCAAATTTATTCTTTTTTTTTTTTTTTTTTTGAGACAGAGTCTTGCTCTATCGCCCAGGCTGGAGTGCAGTGGCGCGATCTCGGCTCACTGCAAGCTCCGCCTCCCGGGTTCACGCCATTCTCCTGCCTCAGCCTCTCCGAGTAGCTGGGACTACAGGCGCCCGCCACCATGCCCGGCTAATTTTTTTTGTACACATTTCCTCATGTGGGATACTTTCGATTTTATGCAATGGATAATAACTAGGAGTGAGACTCCTA
Source organism: Hylobates moloch (assembly GCF_009828535.3). NCBI lineage: Eukaryota > Metazoa > Chordata > Mammalia > Primates > Hylobatidae > Hylobates > Hylobates moloch. Next base: position 18,825,267 of record NW_026652277.1, read on the forward strand.
TATTTTTTAAGCAAGATATGTATTTATATTTTCAATAAACATTTATAGATTCATTTACCCTAAAACTTAAGTACTTCAATTTTCAGTGACAAAATGGGAGTACTTTTTCCTATTTTCCTACCAGCAAGAGGCATTATAATTCTCTTTTAAAATTTCCAATTAATGGGTATACAATGATTTCTCATATGTAATATTTATTTGCATTTCACTGAAAAATATTTTTTTCAAATGTTTCCAATGTCTCAATTTATTTGGGTTCTTTAATTTTACTAAGTAATATTTTACAGCTTTCGGGGTAGAGATTTTGAAAATCTTTTGCTAATATTTTCCTAGGTTTTTGTGCTGTTATAAATGTTACTTTTAAAGAAATTCTGATTTTGATTATTGCTGACATATAGAAATTCATTTTTATAGAAAATATTGACCTTGTATCCAGTGGCCTTGCTAATTTTATTTATCATAGCTAAGAACTTATACATATATATTTTATTTTCTAGGATCACAATTATTTTGTCTGCAAATAATGGCAATTTTATTTCCTTTTTTCTAAATATTAACACTTCTATCTTCCTTTTGTTGTTTTATGTACTGGACAGAATTTCTAGAATGTGTTGAATAGAACTGGTGATAGCTGCTAGACTTGTCTTATTTCTGTCTCAGAGGAAAAGCTGTCAATAGTTGAACCTTAAGTGCCACGCTTACTGAAAAATTGTATTCTTTATCAGATAAGAATGTTCCCTTCTATTCAGAGCGTGCTTTTTAAAAAAATAAAAAAAGAATGTATGTTAAAAGTTTTCAATGTTTTTCAGCAATTATGATATGATTGTCAGATTATCTTTTTTGTCTATAAGGTAAATTGATTTTTTAAATATTAAACCCCTCTTGCACTCTGGAACCAAACCTAATTGGAGTAGTTTTATTTATTATTCATTTCTTTGTTCTATATGGTAATGCTTGTTTATAACTTTTGCATTTGTAAAAGTTATACAGACTGGCCTCTAACGTTCTTAAGACATGTGAGGTGTTACTTCTAGGCCAGTGCATTAACAAGGTACCTGTTTTGCAGAAGGTGAGGTCGAGCTGGATGTGAACACTTTGACCCAGGGAGACTATTCACTCCGTCCTTTAATTTTTATATTGTGCTGGTCACATAGTCGCTCTGGGGTATGTGGGTGTGTAAGAGTTTTACGATAAACGATTCTGATTACCAGAAGTAAACCCCTTGCCATGACCAGGAATAAAACTGGTAAATTCCACATTTCTCCAACTTGGCTCATTGTTTAGAGCAGGCTGATAGGAAGATACACCAAGGGACATGTTCCTAGAAGTCCCTGGGCCTGTGGTCAGAGTTTAGACTCTCTATACCCCTTACCTGCACATAGTAATTTTAACACAATATTGTCAACTTTCTAAATATTTGGTTAAAATTATCGTAAGATAGCATTTAGCTTCCAAATCAATGGTCAGTAACTTCATATTTTAATTCTATTATCTTTCCGCCTAGAAACATGTTATCTCTTTTCATCTGAGAGTTTGTAGTCTTTCACAAAGTTTATAATGTTCTTCATATAAATCATGTCCCTTTTCTGTTAAATTTATTCCTACATTAAAAAAATTAATTTTGCTATCAGGAGTTGGACATTTCTTGCTGTTTATATATCTAGAAACTTACTGCTAAGAGAAGTAATTTTATAATATATCTGTTTCCATTTAGCTTACCAAATTGTCTAAATGATAGTATAACTGTAAAAAATGGAATACTTTGGCTATTTTTACAATTATATTATTGGTAAAACATGAGAACTTTACTTCTCTTTTTCTGTAGTGTCTACTAGATATTTTATTTCCTTGACTTCTACATTCACCAGACCTTTAAGATAATATTAGTCTAAGATAATAAATATTGTATAATATTATCTCTAATTGATAATTATGACAGAAATATATTATGCTATTTCTCATTTTAATTAATATTGTTTTATCATTTGCCATTTAGAATGCTATTTATTTTGAGGTTGTTCACTAGTCTTTAATTATTTCCTTTTATTTTATTAAGATTGGCGACTTGAAATTGTTCACTGGTTTTTCATAGTCTTTTCAACATTTAGATAAGATTCTATGACTTGACACTTTCATTTGTTGATGTAACTGAATATGGTGACAGAGCTCCTAAATTAAACCAAACCTACATTCTTGGAGGGCTCAGATTAATCAAGACACACTATTTTTGGATAATGATTTCAAATTTATTCGATATCATTTTAATTAGAATATTTGTTCCTATGCTCTCAAGTGAGATTGCTCTCTAGAGTTTTAAATTTTGTCCTATTTTCATCCATTTTATTAAAAATTAAAGATATTCTGGCAACCTAAAATGAATCAGGGAGCTCTCCATATTTTTCTAAGATCTGAGGTTCCTCGAATAATGTTGCAAGTATTTGTTTTTTAAAAATTAAGTAGGGAGCCAGGTGCAGTGGCTTATGCTCAAAATCCCAGCACTTTGAAGGGCCAAGGCAGGAGGATTGCTTGAGGCCAGGAGTTTGAGACTCTGCCCCTACAAAAAAATTTAAAAATTACTGTATGTGGTAGTGTGCTTCTGTAGTCCCAGTGGGAGGCTGAAGCTGGAGGATTGTTTGAACCCAGGAGTTCGAGGCAGCACTGAGCCATAATCATGCTACTGCACTCTAGCCTAGGTGACAGAGCCAGACCCTGTCTCAGGAAAAAAAAGAAAAGAAAAGAAAATTTAACTCAGATGTGGGACCATACATTTCTTGTTAGATTTTCTTTTCATTACTTTTTCAGTCACTTTGTTGTCTAAACGATTTATTCAGTCCTTTTGCTTCTTTTAGATTTTGGAATCTTAATGTGTACATGTTCTCACCTTCATTAACCGCTTGTTTGAAATTGTGTATATTCTTTTAAATGACTGGAGGAGTAAGGTCTTTGAATATCGGTTCATTTGTTTTTAAAATTTTGATTGTCTTTTTAAAAATATTCAGTTGAATTTTACCTAAACCTGAGCATTTTTAGGGGAAGAATTTTTCAAAATCACCTTTTCCCATTCTTTTCCTTTTTAGGTGAAACATAGAGAATTTAATGAACTTGCTTGCATACACTGTTTCCATTACCTGTAGTTTGGAATTTGGGGACAGTAATCTTTATCTTTCCAAGTTGGTTTTGAGATTTAAAAACAATATAAACTGGATAATATTTTTCCCACTCAAAGATGACACTGCTGACTCACATCCTTGGTTGTTTGGTTAAACATGTGATGGAGTCTATAAAATAATACATTCTAATTCTAAATTCTTTCCTTTCTGTGCAGTCGGCATTGACTTGTATATAGGAAAATCACTCTCTGAATATGGTATTTTCCAATGAAAATAGTTGGTTTTCCAAATTGCCCATCACTGTGATTATCAAAGGGCAGGATCAGACCTTGACATTGTTGGGTATAGCCTTCCTTGTAAGTCTTCAATATTCAGTGAAACTACCCCAGACAGCAGCTCCGAACGTGCGATCTTTTAAGCTGCTGAGAGATGCTATCCCCTGCACATTTGCCATGAGCACATCCATCGTAGTTAAAATCTAAAAGCGATTATTTTGTTAATGTTCAGATTAGATCTTTAATTAAGCTTTCATCCCCTCTAGCACAGACAACAATGTCAAACATGTAAGACCCGGGAGAAGATAAAATTCATTCCATAAGCTCATATCCTTCGGTACTTTGTGAAGAAACTAAAAAATAAAGCTCTCGTGGTATTTCATGAGGGCATGTTGAATATCTAATTGTCAGCTTAGAAGCTTCATTTAATTTGATGTCAAATTCTATGACATAAATGAAGCCAGTAGAAATGTTTGTTTAGGTGATGTGGATCAAGAGCTTGTTTTAATTGATTAAATGTTATTTTAGGTATTTAATGTTATACAGGTATAAATGCTATTTGTTATCTACAAACCATAATAGTAAATATGTAAAAATGTAATTTTCTTTATCTAATTGATAGTTTAACATGTGCAAGGATGAGATTCTAGAGCAAAGAACAGCTAAGTGTGTGAGAGAACTTGCATCCACATGACTTTCCCTTTGTTTTTGCAGGATCATTTATTTATTTGGAGGCACAGCACTCCTCCGGGGTGGCCAAGCTTGGAAGTCCTGTTCTTACAAAATTGCTCACTGCCTCTACCCCATGTCAGGTAATCAACTGTTCTGAATTTCCATTGGCCATTCTGTGGTTGTAAATCGCTGGGCTTGGGTTACTCTGCTAGTAAATGCCTGCCATGTTTTACTATCACTTTAATGATGAATTAAGAGATTTACACGCGCTGTTTCGACACGAAATACCATGTTCTTCTAGAAGACCATTTGTAATACATAACTGGCACCATTTTTTGAGGGCTATTAAAGAAGCTTTCTGTTATTTTATATTCTTTTCACACAGTCATTTCAATAATCTAAAGCTGTGGAAACATGTTGCCAAAATTTTTGGCCAACATTGTACATTGAGAAAAATAAAGTCAGTTAAGTAAGTGTTTGATGAAAGAAAGACAAATGGAAATGATTATATTTACTGAAATGTGAGTTTTTTAAATGAGTCCTCTGGTGCCAGGTAAACACAAACTAAGCAGTGAAATACCCATTTTATTTCAGCAGCGTATTAGAGAGAACGGACTAGTCAGACTTGGTTCAAGTCTCTTTTGCCACTTTCTAACTGTGGCTCAGACAAATTGTATATTCCTTTTGAGACTCAGTGTCTACACTAGAAACATACGTGATTCTATGGATTAAATGTCAGCGTTTACACTGGAAGCATATACGATTATATGGAGTAATGTCAAGGATTAAAACGTGATGAAATAAAGCACCTGGCAAAATATTTGGTACATAGTAGGTAAACAATGTTTCTACCAAACATTGGTATACATGTACCGAACATAATGTTAATTCAGTAAACATAATTCCTTTGCTTTCCATAAAAGTAACACCTAAATCAGAAGTCTCTATTCAGCTTGTCTTGTTTTCAGTCCTTTTGAGAGCTCCAACATGCCTCTCGGTCCTTAGGATTTCAGCTAATTTTTTGGTCTTTACTTATCAGAAAATAATGAAGAGATCAATAGTGCCACACAGTAATTCATTGCCTGTAAGTGTAGTGTTAGAGCAGTTTACTTGGGCATCCTTGATGATAAATGACATATTATTCCGAGGTATAAACCTAATTATACTTTCCGTTTGGTGTAAGTCTAAGTGGGAGTGCCCTGAGTTCTTAGCAGTGATGTCCCATAGATACTTTCTTTTAAAGTCCTAAAGATACTTTCTTTTCCTTTGTTTTTTTTTTTTTCTTCCCATTTATTTCTTTGTGAGAGTAAGAATTAAAACAACTGCCTGGTCTCCATTTCCATTTTATCCAAATACATTTTACCTATTCCCACCTCTTTATTTTAATTAAATCCTATAAGATAGACAGAAAAAGAGAAAGATAGATATAGAGCATTTTTTTTTTTTGAGGGGAAACTCCAGAAGCACTTGTTCTTTGAAAGTACAAGCTAACTTAGATTTAATTCAACATCATACATTAAAGTGATGAGATCATGAATGTTAGATATATAGAAAAAATTGAATGTAAAGGAATATGATATGTTAATTCTGCCTGCTTTACAGAAATTTGAAGATATTAAGAGTGTATTAGAAATTCCTATGACTCACCTAGAATCACTGAGAAATCATATGCATGTATATGATTTTAAAAGGTAATCTACATTTCCCATCATTGTATGCTGCCTGATAGCCATTGATTTGTGGTCACTGGGATTGAGTTTCAGTTTATCATTGTTTCCACTTGAGGACACTTAATTTTTCCTTAAATTGGTAACTTAGTTGGGGTTGGGGGTGTTATTTAGGTGGGGTCTCAGTGAAAATGCTGTCATGGACATTTTGGGTGCTTGGTAGTTTATCTCAAAGCCAAGGCTTCGATCTCTAAAGGCTATGGATACTGACTTAATTGTTTGCCTTGTTTTTTGAAAAACTGAGACTGTTTCAAGGAGCCACTGTGGACTGCCAGAGATATTTGTTTTTCACGCTTTTTTCTATGTGCTTGAATTTTAGGAGTCTTTGAGTTAGCAGTTAAGGATATTTGAGTTACTTTATAATGGTTTCCAGTTTAGGAAGTAGGAGTAGACTGTAGGAGAATGTTATTGATAGTTTGAGATACACACAGCTAAGGTTCTCAGGATTTTTCTAAGACTATAATATGAGTTTTTTTTATAAGTTTGTGACAATATGTGATATTTTCTTTTTTTTTTTTCTGAGACAGAGTCTCGCTCTGTCACCCAGGCTTGTGTGCAGTGGCGCGATCTCGGCTCACTGCAAGCTCCGCCTCCCGGGTTCACGCTGTTATCCTGCCTCAGCCTCCCGAGTAGCTGGGACCACAGGTGCCCACCACCACCCCCGGCTAATTTTTTGTATTTTTTAGTAGAGTAGGGGTTTCACCATGTTAGCCAGGATGGTCTCGATCTCCTGACCTCGTGATCCACCTGCCTTGGCCCCCCAATTGCTGGAATTACAGGTGTGAGCCACCACGCCCGGCCGATATTTTCATACATAAAAGTTACAGAATAAGCAAACAAAGCAAACTCTTACCTTCTTGGGTAATTGGAAAGTCTAGCCAATCCTCTGAATTGGAACCTGTTGATAATAGTGCTTTCATGGAACCAATGTTCTTCATTATAAGGTAATAGAGTCAAGCAGTGAGATAACCAGTGTGGGGTACTTTGATATGATTAAAGCCTTCATTTTCTGAAATTAAATGTTTTTTTTCCTACATAATCCTAGCAGGCTAATACAGTTAAGAATTTTTTCTTTTTTTGAAAGGACTTCAAAGCAACTTGAGCTTTCTTGTGAGTTGCCATTTCTTTTTTTTTTTCTTTTGTGTTTTTTTATTATACTTTAAGTTTTAGGGTACATGTGCACATTGTGCAGGTTTGTTACGTATGTATACATGTGCCGTGTTGGTGTACTGCACCCATTAACTCATCATTTAACATTAGGTATATCTCCTAATGCTATCCCTCCCCCTTCCCCCTACCGCACAACAGGCCCCAGTGTGTGATATTCCCCTTCCTGTGTCCATGTATTCTCATTGTTCAATTCCCACCTATGAGTGAGAACATGCGGTGTTTGGTTTTTTGTCCTTGCAATAGTTTGCTGAGAATGATGGTTTCCAGCTTCATCCATGTCCCTACAAAGGACATGAACTCATCCTTTTTTATGGCTGCCTAGTATTCCATGGTGTATATGTGCCACATTTCCTTAATCCAGTCTATCGTTGTTGGACATTTGGGTTGGTTCCAACTCTTTGCTATTGTAAATAGTGCCGCAATAAACATACATGTGCATGTGTCTTTATAGCAGCATGTTTTATAATCCGTTGGGTATATACCCAGTAATGGGATGGCTGGGTCAAATGATATTTCTAGTTCTAGATCCCTGAGGAATCGCCACACCGACTTCCACCATGGTTGAACTAGTTTACAGTCCCACCAACAGTGTAAAAGTGTTTCTATTTCTCCACATCCTCTCCAGCACCTGTTGTTTCCTGACTTTTTAATGATGGCCATTCTAACTGGTGTGAGATGGTATCTCATTGTGGTTTTGATTTGCATTTCTCTGACGGCCAGTGATGATGAGCATTTTTTCATGTGTCCTTTGGCTGCATAAATGTCTTCTTTTGAGAAGTGTCTGTTCATATCCTTTGCCCACTTTTGATGGGGTTGTTTGTTTTTTTCTTGTAAATTTGTTGGAGTTCATTGTAGATTCTAGATATTAGCCCTTTGTCAGACGAGTAGATTGCAAAATTTTTCTCCCATTCTTTAGGTTGCCTGTTCACTCTGACGGTAGTTTCTTTTGCTGTGCAAAAGCTCTTTAGTTTAATTAGATCCCACTTGTCAATTTTGGCTTTTGTTGCCATTGCTTTTGGTGTTTTAGACATGAAGTCCTTGCCCATGCCTATGTCCTGAATGGTATTGCCTAGGTTTTCTTCTAGGGTTTTTATGGTTTTAGGTCTAACATATAAGTCTTCAATCCATCTTGAATTAATTTTTGTCTAAGGTGTAAGGAAGGGATCCAGTTTCAGCTTTCCACATATGGCTAGCCAGTTTTCCCAGCACCATTTATTAAATAGGGAATTCTTTCCCCATTTCTTGTTTTTGTCAGGTTTGTCAAAGATCAGATGGTTGTAGATATGTGGCATTATTTCTGAGGGCTCTGTTCTGTTCCATTGGTCTATATATCTGTTGTGGTACCAGTACCATGCTGTTTTGGTTACTGTAGGCTTGTAGCATAGTTTGAAGTGAGGTAGCGTGATGCCTCCAGCTTTGTTCTTTTGGCTTAGGACTGACTTGGCCATGTGGGCTCTTTTTTGGTTCCATATGAACTTTAAAGTAGTTTTTTCCAATTCTGTGAAGAAAGCCATTGGTAGCTTGATGGGGATGGCATTGAATCTCTAAATTACCTTGGGCAGTATGGCCATTTTCACGATATTGATTCTTCCTACCCGTGAGCATGGAATGTTGTTCCATTTGTTTGTATCCTCTTTTACTTCATTGAGCAGTGGTTTGTAGTTCTCCTTGAAGAGGTCCTTCACGTCCCTTGTAAGTTGGATGCCTAGGTATTTTATTCTTTTTGAATCAATTGTGAATGGGAGTTCACTCATGATTTGGCTCTCTGTTTGTCTGTTATTGGTGTATAAGAATGCTTGTGATTTTTGTACATTGATTTTGTATCCTGAGACTTTGCTGAAGTTGCCTATAAGCTTAAGGAGATTTTGAGCTGAGACAATGGGGTTTTCTAGATATACAATCATGTCATCTGCAAACAGGGACAATTTGACTTCCTCTTTTCCTAATTGAAAACCCTATATTTCCTTCTCCTGCCTGACTGCCCTGGCCAGAACTTCCAACACTATGTTGAATAGGAGTGGTGAGAGAGGGCATCCCTGTCTTGTGCCCATTTTCAAAGGGAATGCTTCCAGTTTTTGTCCATTCTGTATGATATTGGCTGTGGGTTTGTCATAGATAGCTCTTATTATTTTGAGATATGTCCCATCAATACCTAATTTATTGAGAGTTTTTAGCATGAAGGTTGTTGAATTTTGTCAAAGGCCTTTTCTGCATTTATTGAGATAATTATGTGGTTTTTATCGTTGGATCTGTTTATATGCTGGATTACGTTTATTGGTTTTCGTATGTTGAACCAGTCTTGCATCCCAGGGATGAAGCCCACTTGATCATGGTGGATAAGCTTTTTGATGTGCTGCTGGATTCGGTTTGCCAGTATTTTATTGAGGATTTTTGCATCTATGTTCATCAGGGATATTGGTCTAAAATTCTCTTTTTTTGTTGTGTCTCTGCCTGGCTTTGGTATCAGGATGATGCTGGCCTCATAAAATGAGTTAGGGAGGATTCCCTCTTTTTCTACTGATTGGAATAGTTTCAGAAGGAATGGTACCATTTCCTCCTTGTACCTCTGGTAGAATTCAGCTGTGAATCCATCTGGTCTTGGACTTTTTTTGGTTGGCAGGCTATTAATTATTGCCACAATTTCAGAGCCTGTTATTGGTCTATTCAGAGATTCAGCTTCTTCCTGGTTTAGTCTTAGGAGGGTGTATGTGTCGAGGAATTTATCCATTTCTTCTAGATTTTCTAGTTTATTTGCTTAGAGGTGTTTATAGTATCCTTTGATAGTAGTTTGTATTTCTGTGGGATCGGTGGTGATATCCCCTTTATCATCTTTTATTACATCTATTTGATTCTTCTCTCTTTTCTTCTTTATTAGTCTTGCTAGCAGTCTATCAATTTTGTTGATCTTTTCAAAAAATCAGCTCCTGGATTCATTGATTTTTTGAAGGGTTTTTTGTGTCTCTATTTCCTACAGTTCTGCTCTGATCTTAGTTATTTCTTGCCTTCTGCTAGCTTTTGAATGTGTTTGTTCTTGCTTCTCTAGTTCTTTTAATTGTGATGTTAAGGTGTCGATTTTAGATCTTTCCTGCTTTCTCTTGTGGGCATTTAGTGCTATAAATTTCCCTCTACACACTGCTTTGAATGTGTCCCAGAGATTCTGGTATGTTGTGTCTTTGTTCTCATTGTTTTCAAAGAACATCTTTATTTCTGCCTTCATTTCGTTATGTACCCAGTAGTCATTCAGGAGCAGGTTGTTCAGTTTCCATGTAGTTGAGTGGTTTTGAGTGAGTTTCTTAATCCTGAGTTCTAGTTTGATTGCACTGTGGTCTGAGAGACAGTTTGTTATAATTTCTGTTCTTTTACATTTGCTGAGGAGAGCTTTACTTCCAACTATGTGGTCAATTTTGGAATAGGTGTGGTGTGGTGCTGACAAAAATGTATATTCTGTTGATTTGGGGTGGAGAGTTCTGTAGATGTCTATTAGGTCTGCTTGGTGCAGAGCTGAGTTCAGTTCCTGGATATCCTTGTTAACTTTCTGTCTCGTTGATCTGTCTAATGTTGACAGTGGGGTGTTAAAGTCTCCCATTATTATTGTGTGGGAATCTAAGTCACTTTGTAGGTCACTAAAGACTTGCTTTATGAATCTGGGTGCTCCTGTATTGGGTGCATATTTATTTAGGGTAGTTAGTTCTTCTTGTTGAATTGATCCCTTTACCATTATGTAATGGCCTTCTTTGTCTCTTTTGATCTTTGTTGGTTTAAAGTCTGTTTTATCCAAGACTAAGATTGCAACCCCTGCCTTTTTTTTGTTTTCCATTTGCTTGGTAGATCTTCCTCCATCCCTTTATTTTGTGCTTATGTGTGTCTCTGCATGTGAGATGGGTTTCCTGAATACAGCACACTAATGGGTCTTGACTCTTTATCCAATTTGCCAGGCTGTGTCTTTTAATTGGAGCATTTAGCCCATTTACATTTAAGGTTAGTATTGTTATGTCTGAATTTGATCCTGTCATTATGATGTTAGCTGGTTATTTTGCTCATTAGTTGATGAAGTTTCTTCCTAACCTTGATGGTCTGTACAATTTGGCCTGTTTTTGTAGTGGCTAGTACCGGTTGTTCTTTTCCATATTTAGTGCTTCCTTCAGGAGCTGTTTTAGGGCAGGCCTGGTGGTGACAAAATCCCTCAGCATTTGCTTGTCTGTAAAAGATTTTATTTCTCCTTCACTTATGAAGCTTAGTTTGGCTGGATATGAAATTCTGGGTTGAAAATTCTTTTCTTTAAGAATGTTGAATATTGGCCCCCACTCTCTTCTGGCGTGTAGAGTTTCTGCTGAGAGATCAGCTGTTAGTCTGATGGGCTTCCCTTTGTGGGTAACCCGACCTTTCTCTCTGGCTGCCCTTAACATTTTTTCCTTCATTTAATCTTTGGTGAATCTGACAATTATGTGTCTTGGAGTTACTCTTCTCGAGGAGTATCTTTGTGGCATTCTCTGTATTTCCTGAATTTGAATATTGGCCTGCCTTGCTAGATTGGGGAAGTTCTCCTGGATAATATCCTGCAGAGTGTTTTCAAGCTTGGTTCCATTCTCCCTGTGACTTTCAGGTACACAAATCAGACGTAGATTTGGTCTTTTCACATAGTTCTATATTTCTTGGAGGCTTTGTTCGTTTCTTTTTATTCTTGTTTCTCGCTTCATTTCATTCATTTGATCTTCCATCACTGATACCCTTTCTTACAGTTGATTGAATCAGCTACTGAGGCTTGTGCATTCATCACGTAGTTCTCGTGCCTTGGTTTTCAGCTCCATCAGGTCCTTTAAGGACTTCTCTGCATTGGTTATTCTAGTTATCCATTCGTCTAATTTTTTTTCAAGGATTTTAACTTCTTTGCCATGGGTTCGAACTTCCTTCTTTAGCTCGGAGTAGTTTGATCATCTGAAGCCTTCTTCTCTCAACTCGTCAGTCATTCTCCATCCAGCTTTGTTCCGTTGCTGCTGAGGAGCTGCGTTCCTTTGGATGAGGAGAGGCACTCTGATTTTTAGAGTTTCCAGTTTTTCTGCTCTGTTTTTTCCCCATCTTTGTGGTTTTATCTGCCTTTGGTCTTTGATGATGTTGACGTACAGATGGGGTTTTGGTGTGGATGTCTGTTCTGTTTGTTAGCTTTCCTTCTAACAGTCAGGATCCTCCGCTGCAGGTCTGTTGGAGTTTGCTGGAGGTCCACTCCAGACCCTGTTTGCCTGGGTATCAGCAGCAGAGCCTGCAGAACAGCAGATATTGGTGAACAGCAAATGTTGCTGCCTGATCATTCCTCTGGAAGTTTTGTCTCAGAGGAGTACCTGGCCGTGGGAGGTGTCAGTCTGCCCCTACTTGTGGATGCCTCCCAGTTAGGCAACTCAGGGGTCAGGGACCCACTTGAGGAGGCAGTCTGTTTGTTCTCAGATCTCCAGCTGTGTGCTGGGAGATCCACTACTCTCTTCAAAGCTGTCAGACAGGGACATTTAAATCTGCCGAGTTTTCTGTTGCCTTTTGTTTGGCCATGCCCTGCCCGTAGAGGTGGAGTCTACAGAGGCAGGCAGGCCTCCTTGAGCTGCAGTTGACTCCACCCAGTTCGAGCTTCCTGGCTGCTTTGTTTACCTACTCAAGCCTGAGCAATGGCGGGTGCCCCTCCCCCAGCCTCGCTGCCACCTTGCAGTTTGATCTCAGACTGCTGTGCTAGCAATAAGTGAGGCTCCGTGGGTGTGGGACCCTCTGAGCCAGGCACAGGATATAATCTCCTCATGTGCCATTTGCTAAGACCACTGGGAAAGTGCACTATTAGGGTGGGAGTGACCGTATTTTCCAGGTGCCTTCTGTCACCCCTTTCTTTGACAGGAAAGCGAATTCCCTGACCCCTTGTGCTTCCTGGGTGAGGCAAAGCCTCGCCCTGCTTTGGCTCATGCTCAGTGCGCTGCACCCCCTGTCCTCCACCCACTTTCCAACACTCCCCAGTGAGATGAACCCGGTACCTCAGTTGGAAATGCAGAAATCACCTGTCTTCTGCGTTGCTCATGCTCGGAGCTGTAGACTGGAGCTGTTCCTATTCAGACATCTTGGCTCCTCCCAGCATTTCTAACAGCACAATTTCAGGGCCATTTTGCATGGGTTACCTTGTACTTTATATGTGGCCAACAGATGGCATCAGCATGGACAATCGTTCCTGCAGCTAATCATTGTTCAAGATGTGGACTTTAATTTATACTTCAAAAGTCCCTTTAGCCCCTAGTGGAAAACTGGCATTTTTCTTTGAAATACGAGATAGGACAAACAGAATACAAGGAAGCCCAAAGCTATTCTATCTTACTGCTGTTGAAATGCTGTTACTGTTTGCAATTAACTAGGAAATGTGAAGTATGAAGGGGATTAATGTGGATACTAATGTTTTCTGAGTTCTCATTTGAGTTACTGTGTAAGTAACATATTCTCTTACTTTTAGGACCTCACAATTAAATCCAAGAAGATGGATAATATGAAGCTTTTGCTTTCAAAGTTAGTTTGTATGTTCATCTATTGACCTTTCTTTTGTTTTTAATTCTCAAACTTGTTTTGCAATTACATTAATATTCCTTCAGTAAAAGATAATTCATAGATCGTTTTACGAATATGAATGAGAAAATCAAGACAAAGGTAGATGAAACCAGAGATAGGTTGGATCCCAAAGTAGAGTTTATTAGGGCCAGCCTACACATTTGAGTCTGCCAATGCGGAGAGGCCCACATGTGGTTCAGATTCAAGGAAGTAAAAAGAAATAAACAAAACTGAAAATAGTTCTTCTGAGACTTATCCGCTGAATGCTTGCTATATTACCAAAGTAAACATTATACCTACGATTCAACACATATATATTGCTTATTTACTGTGTGTTGATCACAGTCCTTGATGCAGGGAATATAATGGCAACAACCTAAACACATGCTTGCTCTAAAAAAATGTAGTTTAGTGGGGGATACTGACAGCAGTTCAGTGTAAAATGCTGCAAGCTACAAGAGGTTGAGTCCAGTATAATAATAATACTCTACTTACAAAACTCTCTCAAAGAGTTTTGAAAGGCCATGTCTTACAATGTCCCCAAAGTAGGACAATGAACTGGAGTCAAAGAACAATTTAGAAAAAAAGTAATTTTGGAGCATGTCCTGGAATGGTGCAGTTGTGCTCTATTCCCTGGTCACTGTGTTTAATCCAAAGATCAATGTTAGAATAGCTGATGGATTCTAGAGGAAGCAAGAGTCTACAGACAAAAGGGTGCGCAGGTACTGTCTCCAATCTGTATATCAAAGCACATAAAGATGAATCATTTAAACTAGAAAAGCAGATTCTGTTTTATTGAAGATTCTAAACCTCCCCATAAGCTTGTTCAAGAAAAGAATGCCCAGGAAAAAGCGTAACTGACTAGGAGCCATAAAAATCACTATGGTAATGGTGAGGGATGTGTGTGTGTGTCTGTGTGTTTATGTATGTGATGAATGATCCCCTTTCAATATATACTTATTCCCAGCTGAATTTTGAGGAGCTATAGATATCTTAGCTTGTTTTTTTCTTTTCTCCCATTTATTTATTTTGCTTTTTTGGCTATTCTTGTTCTTCTGTATCTTCGTATTCTAGATCTTATAAAGGTGCAGCAAGTGTGGCAATAAGCAGACTGAGGAAGGTATAAAGGGTCTGATGTGAAGCAGAGAAGGCAGAGGTGGCTGAGGGTTTGGAATAAAATCGAGAATGGTCATGAAGATCTGACCAAGGAGCTCTGAGATTGAGAAGGAATTAGAACAAAGGCTATAGGGAGGCTGAGAAAAATGGCAGAAAATTTGAAGAGGAGGGTTTCAACAGGAGATGAGGAAAATTTAAAAAAAAAAAGAAAAGAAAAATAAGGAAGAATTCATTTTGAACTTCTGAATCTTGACCTTGGGTGTCCCAGACTGAAGTGTCAGAGAGCCCAGGGCCCCAGAGGCACTGTACAGACACGAGAGCCAATGGAACTAAGACTATCACCCCCTCTCCAGCTTAGGTACTCATCCATGTGCAGTAACTGGTGTAAATCACCAGATGTTCTTTCCTTTGGTAGTAAAATATATGATTTAATATATACATATATATATTTTAAAAATAGAAATAATTTAAATCATAAGAATACAATTAAAAATGAAATAATTGGAGCTTCCATTTTTGTCTTCAATATTCAGAAAGAACTGCTTTGTTGGAATTTTTTTTAACCACGTGAAATTCTCTTGAATTCAGTGATTCAAAGTCTTGAATAGTCATACTATATATAAAATCTGCCTTAGTGGAGACCCAAGAAAAATAAAAGCAAGACCTTTTTATTAACATTTTACTTAACTTCTTTTGAATGAATCAGGCATGCATCAAGAAAATTTCCTTTAAAAATGATCAAGTAGTAAATAAAATTTGAATGTTTGGTGTAATTTTCACTTACATGCTTTGCAGACCTGTTTAATGCAACATTCTGGGATGATGGACAATGTTCCCTATGTTAAGTGTAGTAACTACTAGCTACACAGAGCTATTGAGCATTTAAAACAACTGAGAGGCCGGGCGCAGTGGCTCTAGCCTGTAATCCCAGCACTTTGGGAGGCCGAGGCAGGCGGATCACGAGGTCAGGAGATCGAGATCATCCTGGCCAACATGGTAAAACCCTATCTCTGCTAAAAATACAAAAATTAGCTGGGCGTGGTGGCACGTGCCTGTAGTCCCAGCTGCTCTGGAGGCTGAGGCAGGAGCATCACTTGAACCCAGGAGGCGGAGGCTGCAGTAAGCCGAGATCACGCCACTGCGAACCAGCCTGGACAACGGAGTGAAACTCTGTCTCAAAAACAACAACAACAACAACAAAAACAAAACCATAACTGAGAAACTGAATTTTTCACTTTGTTTAATTTTAATTAATTTAAATTTAATAGCCACACTATTTTCACAATTTTGTAGTTACGCTCATTATAGTTAAATGTTCATTTTCTTTTGCCACTCTTCCTGCAAAAGTCTCAAAGGTCCCTGAGGACCTGTAATGCCTTATACATCTTTTTGACATAGAATAGATTATCTTTCTTCCTCTCTTTCCTCTCTCTCTCTCTGTTACTTTCTCTCCATATATATTTCTGAATGTTTATAAGCATTTACTAACAGTCCACTCATTTTCTTCCTTCTTTTTTTCAATGCAATTAACTGAATACCTAGAAAATACAAATTACTATAGTAAGTTCTGTGAGGAGTTTATGACACATTTCATGATTTGGAGTTTAAGGTTTAGTGTTCTGCTACTGGCATGTACCAGGTTGAGAGGCACAGAGTTTGCATACTTAAGTACTGCTTATGTGAAGTCAGAGCTTGTATCAATAACTTAAAACTGATCATTAGAGAAATTCAAATCAAAACCACAATGAGATATCATCTCACACCAGTCAGAATGGCCATTATTAAAATGTCAAAAAATAACATGCCAGCAAGGTTGTGGAGAAAAAGGGATGCTTATACACTGTTGATAGGAGTGTAGATTAGTTCAACCATTGCAGAAAGCAGTATGGCAACTCCCCAAAGAGCTAAAAGCAGAACTACTATTCCACCCAGCAATCCCATTACTAGCTACATATACCCAGAGTAATAGAAATTTTTCTACTGTAGGTCAGGTGCAGTGGCTCACGCCTGTAATCCTAGTACTTTGGGCGGCTGAGGTGGGTGGAGTGCTTGAGTCCAGGAGTGTAAGACCAGTCTGGGTAACATGGCGAAACCCTATCTCTACTAAAAATTAAAAAAAAAATTAGCTGGGTGTGGTGGTGCACGCCTGTAGTCCCAATTACTGAGAAGGCTGAGGTGGGAGAATTACCTGAGCTCGGGAGTTTGAGGCTGCAGTGAGCCATGCTCATCCCACCGCACTCTAGCCTGAACAACTGGAGTGAAACCCTGTCTCAAAAAAAAAAAAAAAAAAAAAAAA